>NC_061817.1:1976094-1979150 GCF_021462225.1 Girardinichthys multiradiatus | reverse complement strand
GCTATATTTAGGCTATCACTTTCAGTATCAACATGAATGTTAAAATCCCCCACTATAATAACTTTATCTGTATTTAACACTAAATCAAGACAGGAGGTCTTCCACAACACCGGAACCTTCTTCTGGGTCAGGCTAAGGTTGAAGAGGTGCTGCAGAATCCCACAGAATCCGCACAGGCCTTCAGGACTCTAGGGCTGACGTGATCTGGACCTGCAGCCTTATTCCGATTCAGTCTTTCCAGTTGCATCTTCACTTGACTCTTGAGACCACAGTGGAAGGGGGAGCAAAGGAAGACCATCAGCATCTTCTGATATGGTTGAAGGCAAACATGTAGAAGCAGAAGGGTCTAGGGCTGAGGTGGAAAATAAAAAATTTGAGGTGTTACTGGACAGCTGTGGGTCATGTGGGTCAAAGGAGGGTGGAATGTCTGTTTGGCTGTGAGCAGGAGAGGAGATGCGAAGCTTGTTTCTGAACTGAACCTATTGAAAGAATTTGTTCAGTTCATTGGCTCTGTCCAGACCTTCATCGGTCCAATCATCCCTCTGCCTGAAGCCCGTGATCTTCTTCATCCCTGTTCCACACATCTCTGATATTGTTTTGGTGGAGCTTGCTCTCCAGCTTCCTCTTGTACACCTCCTTGCTGTCTCTGATCTGACTTTAAGTTGCTTCTGTATACCCTCAATAATTTTCTGTCTCCCTCTCTGAAGGCTCTTTTTTTTCTTGTTAGCAGGTCCTTCAGGTCACTGGTGATCCAAGGTTTGTTATTGGGGAAGCATCTCACGGTTCTGGTAGGGATGATGTTAGCCACAGAGAAGTTTATATAGTCGGTTACACACTCAGTCATGGCACTGATGTCCTCTCCATGTGGCTGGCACAGGGCGTCCCAGTCTGTAGCCTCAAAGCAACCTTGCAGAGCTTCTTCAGCTTCCCTGTGACCAGTTTCTCACAGTCGTCTTTATTGCAGGTTGCCTCTGAACAAGGGGCTTATATTTCGAGCAAAAAAACAAGATTGTGATCTGATTTTGCCTAGAGGAGGTCTTGCTGTAGAGATGTATGAGTCCTTGACATTTGCATAAACAAATCCAATGTTTTGTTTTCTCTGGTAGAGCAGCTGACAAACTGTTGAAACGTTGGAAGTGTAGCAGAGAGTGAAGCATGGTTAAAATCACCAGAAATTGCCACAAAGCATTGGGGTTTTGTGTCTGTAGCTTAGCAACAACGGAGCTGATGGCATCACATGCAGTGTCAGCAACAGCGGAAGGTGGAACGTTAACTGTTGCCAACAAAACACTGGTGAACTCTCTGGGTAAATAATATGGACGAAAACTTACTGCCAACAGTTCAATATCTGGACTGCAGAGACGACACTGCACAGTAACATGTCCTGGATTACACCGTCTGTTGTTCACAAGTACTGCCAGTCCACCTCCTTTACATTTGCCGGTCCTCTTTAAATCTCTGTCAGCTCGTATTGTTAAAAGGCCCGGCAGAGAGACGCTGGAGACGGGGATATGATCCTGCAGCCATGTCTCAGTAAAACACATAATACTGCATGCCAGGTACTCTGGCTGGGTCCTTTGTAGGGCTTAGAGTTCATCCAACTTGTTTCCCAACGATCTCACATTGCCCATCAAAATTGACGGAAGAGATGGTTTGAACTCCCTCCTTCACTCTCTTGTCTTTTCTCCAGCTCTGCATCCACGGCGTCTCCTTTCTACTCATCAGGGATTTGGGGTTGTAGTTGAAGTATTATTGAGCTTTTGAGATATTAATCAGCTGCTCCCGGTTGTAAGAAACAACCTCGCTGCCATGGCAATGCATCATAACAAATGTCCAAAAATAGAAAGTATTAGGAAAAAACTTCCAAGCTGCACAGCATCTGAGACCGGAGAGGTGTCAGATGCTGTATGCACCACAAGAGAAATAGTTCCCAAAAAAGAGTAAATCAGAATCAAAAGTAACAGAGCTACTCCAACCTGATGCTACTTTGAGCGGCGCAATTCTAGAATTTTAATTTTAATGTAATTTTAGATGCATCCCTTCTCCAGAACACCCACTCTATTATTTCTTCTGTTTTTTTCATTCTGTTTGCATTTTGAAACTCAATTTAAAACTTGGTCAGAATTCAGCAGAGTAAAATGTGAAAACCAAATCACTTATATACATTTCAACATGAGCCTACAGACTACAAACAGTTGGGCTAAAAATAACCCAATTTATTATAAAAATAACATGCTAGATTTGGTCATGCAAATCATATATTATGCAATGAACAATAGTGGCATATTTGCAAGGCACTGCCTTTCTTAATACTCAATACCCACAATATTAAAACAGTGCACAACAATGCATAACAACTGATAACAGTTAACAGGCCTAGTGTCAAACTGGTAGCAACAAGCTGTCCTTGAGGCCGTTAGCTCTACTGGCAAGCAAGTATTCTAGTTTGAAGAAACTTTACCAGTTTGGACTCCCCTACTGGCATTTCATAGACTGCATTCTGTAGGAATTCCCACACATGTTCACACTGCTTCGGGTATTTAATGTCTAAGAAAAAGAATGGCTCGAAGCAGACACTGATGGGCTGAATGGCCTGATGTGACGTGTTCCAAAGCCTGTCCAGCAATCATGACAAAAGCCTAAGATGCATGCTGATCATTTCCCAGCGTCAGGACCTAGAGGTAAGGATGCCTTGGCCTCATGGAGGTACTCCGCTATGTTTGTTCCAGGCTAAAAAAAAAAGACAACGTGAATGGGCAAGTGAGAGTGAGCAAGGACCAAATGATTGTTTTTTAATAAATACTAGTTACATGAGTTAAAGCAAAAAAAAAATATCCCACAGCCTGACCACACACACTACTGAGACACAGAGCAAGGTGCAGAGCAGGGACTAGGATGTGTAGGCGTACCTGGCCGTAGTGTAGAATATACTAAAAATCACACTTAAAACAGTCAGTCAGTCATTTTCTACTGCTTCTTCCATAGTGGGTCGCAGGGAAGCTGGTGCCTTTCTCCAGCTGTCTATGGGTGGGAGGCGGGGTACACCCTGGACAGGT
>NC_061817.1:1953594-1973594 GCF_021462225.1 Girardinichthys multiradiatus | reverse complement strand
ACAGTTACGGGCGCAGTACATTCTCGGTGGAGCACGTCTCTCCACGTGATGACGATGTTCCAAGCACAAACAACCCAGATGCTGGGTCAACCGATGCATGTTAGGTTGATGGATTTTGAAAAAGATTTTGACCCAGCGCATGGGTTGCATAAAAATAACCAAAGTCCCATAAAATAAGATACGATCTGAGCCAGTTTTCAAGTCTATAGGATGAAAGAGAGCACATACTGTGAATATTCCAGTCACAGTAAAACTGGGAGCTCGTTCCACAGGAGAGGAGCCTGAAAACAAAAAGATCTGCCTCCCATCCTACCTTTAGAACCTCTGGGAACCACCACTAAATGTGCAGTCTGGGAGCAAAGTGCTCTTAAAATGTCTTCTTCACTGTTAACAAATAGCACTATACCCGTCCTAGACTGGATGACAGCAACTGTTATTTCACCAACATCATTGCTGATCTCTTTCCTGCTTCACATTAGAAGTTCAACCTTCCACAGGAGCTGCTGGTCATCTTCTACACTGCCATCATTCAGTCTGTCCTGTCTTCATCCATCTCAGTGTGGTTTGGCTCATCCACAAAACAGGACAGGTCCAGACTGCAACGAATAATCAGGAATGCAGAGAGAATAATCAGAGCTGACCTTCCCTCCATGCAGGACTTATACAGGTCAAGGGTCAGGAGAAGGGCAGCTAACATCTCTGCAGACCCCACACACCCTGCACATAAACTGTTTAGAGTTTTACCTTCAGGCCGCCGCTACAGAGCACTGTTTACTAAAACCAGCCGCCACAGAGACAGTTTCTTCCCCCAGGCTGTTTCTCTGATGAACATTCAATAGAGTACAGAACAACAGCATACAGATGTTACAAATGCACCTTTTCTGTTAGATATGTGTATATTGTACATTGTAAATTGTAAATTTGTATATTCTGTAATGCAGAATATTGCATTGTACATTGTATATTGTACATTGTAAATTGTAAATTTGTATATTCTGTAATGCAGAATATTGCATTGTACATTGTATATTGTACATTGTAAATTGTAAATTTGTATATTCTGTAATGCAAAAACAGAACAAAAGAGCAAAGTGTACCGGAGTCAAATTCCTTGTTTGTATGTACGAACTTGGCAATAAAGCTGATTCTGATTCTGATTCTGATGTTTCAGACCAAGATCTCCTGCAACCTTTTTTATTCATAACATTTACTGAGTAAATTGCTTAAAATTAGGTAGAAATGCTTTGTTTTATTTATGCAAAGGACTGAAGCGTTGTAGGCATCTTAGAGATAGAAAACATTCCTAGGCAACTCGACAGTGAACATGTCATGAAGCAGTAGGACACAGGGGTGATTGATGAGTGTGTATCTGTCCCTGCTTTCATTATCTGACACGGTTCTACAGGTAATGGTAATAATCTGTCTCCCCATGCGCTTTCAGCATCAGCGATACATTCTTCCACTCCTCTACTGATAGGAAAGCAGGAGTTAATGAATATGCTGGATCAATGTATTGGAACATTGTGCTGTGCTTGAACATTAACAACATGCCCAACCCTTCCTGCAAACATACCTGCAGCTTAGAACCATATGGGAAACTCAGTTTGTGGATGAATGGAAACAAGAAGTATTGGAAATATTTTTAACAGTAAATTGACCAATAGTGAATCAGATTTGTTTTATCTTTAGGACAATGTTTGAAATGGTGACACATTTCCAACATATACTGTTAAATGAATTAAAGTTCATTTGTAAAAATTTTATTTTTCTGCTGTTTGTTACAACAGGAATATTATGCATTGAATTAGGATGTGAGTTGTTGCAAATGAATGAAACCTGTAAAGGGCAAGGTGTAGCCTGATCCAAATGCTCCTCAATGGCTGGAATGTCTGTCTCATCTGCCAAACTGGTCTAGCAGGATTCTGACCAGAAACACAAGCATGATTCACAAGAGGCTGTTAGAGTTGTCTGGGAAGACTGGCATAGAGTGAGACAGGGAGAAGACACTCCAAAATGTCCACAGTCCAACATGTAGACATAATCTCATGACTGAGTAGTGGGTATTTTGAGATAAATATCAGACCTCATTGACACACATTTTTCCACTATTTATGCTACAACCACACCCCTGAATACATTTAATTTTGATTTTATGTCATAATGAGGCCCATTTTCTCTGATACATCTAAATAAAATCCAAATGTGTAAAATTAAATTTGAGTATAAATTGATAGTGAGTCAAGTTTGAGACTCTGACTCAAGTCGCTAAAATAAAAGACTTAGACTCGTACACTATAGATTTGAGACTTGACTTGGACTCATGGTCTGTGACTCAAGTCTTAGTAACAATTTTTATTTCACGCAACAAAGAGTGAAAGAAAGCTGGTATATGAGATCCGGACTGCATGTGCTGCTGCGTATGTTTTACTGTACTGTGAAAAAAGCGCTTGATTATTAGCCAGTGTCGCTGGTGGGTTATTATAGAATGTTAATGGCTCATAATAATCTCTTCATGTTAGTTGTAGCTTCATAATAATGAACACATGAATGTCTCTCCAAATGAATGCTGTATTAAATTACTTGAACTTGGAAATAATGACTTGTGCGCATTGCAGATATTAATGCATCTGTACTACTAAGGCCTCATAGATTGGTTAGAGAACATTAGAGAACAAACAGCATTGTGAAGACCAAGGAACACAGCAGACAGGTCAGAGAGAAGTTTGTGGAGACGTTTAAAGCAGGGTTAGGTTCAAAAACAATACCCCAAACTTTAAACATCCCACAGAGCTCTGTTCAATCCACCATCTGAACATGGAGAGAGGATGGAGCAACTGCAGACCTACCAAGACATGGACATCCACCTAAACTGAATGGTTGGACAAGAAGAGTATTAATCAGAGAAGCAGCAAAGAGGCCCATAGTAACTCTGGAGGAGCTACAGAGATCCACAGCTAAGGTGGAAGAATCATTCAAATTATTAGTCAGCTACTCTACAAATCTGACTTTCATGGAAGAATGGCAAGAAAAAATGGCAAGATTGTTAAAAAAAAGCAATGAGAAGACCTGTCTGCCACAACCTTTATTAGGGACACAGCAAACAAGTGGACACATGTACATATGTGTGGTAGAAAACTAACACTCCATATTGTCCACATCTACCTAATAACACCATCTGTACAGTAAAACATGGTGGTGCCAGTATCATGCTGTGGGAATACTTTACTTCAACAGGGACAGAGAACCTGTTTAAGGTTTACAGGAAAATGGGTGGAAAGAAATCCTAAAACAAAGCCTGTCAGAGTTTGTAAAATGGCAGAGTTTCACTTTCTAGCAGGATAATGACCTTAAACATACAGCTCTGGCTGTATGTTTATGGTTATTATGCAATGGAATGTTTTACATCAAAACACAATATTCATGTGTTAGGTTATTAGGCGTTCTGCATTCCTGAAACACTGACGGCTCTAAGTTTCCGCTGCGCCCATAATTGACCTGTGCATGGTCAGAAAGTTTCTTTACATACATATTGTCATTTGTTGTGACTATCTGATCTGAAAACAACAAAAAAGAAACAGGCAGACGTCTCCCACCCTGAAATTCCCTGATAATGCATGGTGACAAACTTTGTCCATTTCATCTTCTCAACCACGCTACAAATACACTCTGTCATTTTGTTCCAGCCTAAATACAAACACATATAGATCTTGAGATATGCAACAGCACTGGGCTGTTTTCTTTGAGATCTCCACACACTTTGGAGTCCAATCAGAACCTTCAGTCCAATGCAGATCTTTTTTCTCTATTCCCTTGTAATAGTAGTAGCAGTAGAAGTAGTAGGGGTAGCAGTAGAGGTATTATTAATACTAGGAGTAGTAATAGTGATAGCAGTATAGTGGTGGCTTTGGTAGCAGTTGTTGTTAAATTAAAAATATCCTCAATTGTCCCTCAGTGAGGAAATTCAGGTGTACCAGCAGCCAAGTGACAGTCACAATGAAAGCAAGTAGATTCATACAAAGAAATAAATGTAGAAAGACAGACTTTGTAAAAAGGACAAACTTACAACATAAGAGAACTATTGTACAGTTATTAAAATAGCATACTCAAATGAAAAGAAATGTACAAGTAAGTAGGATGATTAAAACAATTTCAAAATGTGCAAGTATACTTGTGCATAGAGAACAACAGGCAACTTGCAAGAAATAAAAAAACTTTCTGGCACTTAGCGTGCAGCAGTCTGTCACTGAAGGAGCTCTCCAGTCCTGCAACAGCTTCATGAATGGGGTGGGAGACATTGTCCAACACTGATGCCATTTTTGCTAGAGTTCTCCTGCCTCCCACCAACTGCACTGTGTCCAGGGGACATCTTAGGACAGAGCTGGCCTTCCTGATTACCTTATCTAACTGCCACGTCTCAGCTGTAGATAAACTGCTGCTCCAACATACTACACCATGGCTGTAGTATGTTACCACCACAGAGTCAAAAAGGTCTTCAGGAGCGCCCCTGCACTCCTAAAGATATCAGTCTTCTTAGCAAGTAATGTCTGCTCTGACCCTTCATGTAAAGAGCATCGGTATTGTGGCTACAGTCCAGTTTATTGTTCAGGTAACACCCACCCTCAAATGAACAATTAAGAGACAACGACCTAAGGAAAGAAATAGAAAATCTCAGCAGTCTTCTGTTTCTTCAGAAGGGTTTCACTGATTTTCTTTTGTTTGATGCGACCGGCAGGAGGAAAGTTCACTTCAAATACGTATGCTGTGTTTTCCTTTTTTGTTATTATTTTGTGTAATACTGTAGCCCCCCCCCCCCCCCCCCAAATACATTCAAAATCTTTCACCTTAACAAGCCCTTCACACCTTTTTAAAAAAATATATTTTTATTGAGATTTTTTGTTTTCCAAACATACCAAGAACAACATACAAGAAAAAGAGCAAAGAACAAGAAAACAATAATAATAATAATAATGAAACATTATAAACCCTCCTCCCACCCAAAACGAAGAGGTCACTTTATCCCAAAAAATAAATGACACTTACATGTTACTATTTTTAACAAAACTTAAGAAGGGCAACCACATGCTATCAAAGTCCTTAAGTTTCCCTTTGCTATACAAGTCAGTTTCTCCAATCCCAAGTTGTTAGACATTAGTGTGATCCATTGGTTTATCTTTGGTCTTTCTGTCTTGGTCTTCCATTTCAGAGCGATCACAAGCTTAGCCTGTAAAAGGCAAAAGATAACAAGCATCCTTCCACATTATAGGTGTTTTAAAACCATCAGGGAAGATGTGTGGTAGGCAGAGTTTACAGTCTGTTGGCATATTACACTGGCCAAAAAAAAGAGTCACCACCAAAAGAAAAAGGTCACACACTCTAATATTTCCTTGGACCGCCTTTAGCTTTGATTACAGCACTCATTTGGTGTGGCATTGTTTCGATAAGCTTCTGCAATGTCACAAGATTTATTTCCACCCAGTCTTGCATAGATTTTTCACCAAGATCTTGCATTGATGATGGTAGAGTCTGACCACTGAACAAAGCCTTCTCCAGCAGATCCCAAAGATTCTCCATGGGGTTAAGGTCTGGACTCTGTGGAGGCCAATGTGTGAGAATGATGTCTCATGCTCCCTGAACCACACTTTCACAATTGGAGCCTGATGAATCCTGGCATTGTCATCTTGGAATATGCCCGTGCCGTCAGGGAAGAAATAATCCATTGATGGAATAACCTGGTCATTCAGTATATTCAGGTAGTCAGCTGACCTCATTCTTTGAACACATACTGTTGCTGAACCCAGACCGGACCAACTGCAGCAATCCCAGATCATAACCCTGCCTCCACAGGCTTGTACAGTAGGCACAATGCATCATGGGTGCATCACTTCACCTGCCTCTTCTTACCCTGATGCGCCCATCACTCTGGAACAGGGTAAATCTGGACTCATCAGACGATATGAACTTCTTACATTGCTCCAGAGTCCAATCTTTTTGCTCCCTAGCTAATTGAAGCCTTTTTTTCCTAGTTAGCCTCACTGATTAGGGGTTTTCTTAAGGCTACACAGCTGTTCAGTCCCAATCCCTTGAGTTCCCTTTGCATTGTGCATGTGGATCTGTTCTTACTTTCACTATTAGACATAGCCCGGAGTTCTACTGTTTTTTTTCTTTGATTTGATTTAATCAAACATTTAATGGATTGCCGATCACGATCATTCAGGATATTTTTCCGGCCACATTTCTTCCTCGAAGACGATGGGTCCCTACTATCCTTCCAGTTTTTAATAATGTGTTAGACAGTTCTTAACCCAATTTTGGTAGTTTCTGTAATCTCCTTAGATGTTTTCTCTGCTTGATGCATGCCAATGATTTGACCCTTCTGAAACAGACTGACATCTTTTCCACAACCATGGGATGTGTCTTTCAATATGGTTGTTAAAGAAATGAGAAGCAACTCATTTCACCAGTTGGGGTTAAATAACTTATTCCAAGCTAGAAACATAATCGCCCATGCAGTAATTATCCAATGGGAGGTTCGTACCTATTTGCTTAATTAAATCCATGTGGCAAAGTTTTTTTTTGGCCAGGCAGTGTATATTCGATCAAACAAGAAATAAACATAAGTTCCTTCCAAAAAATCTGAAGCTCTGTACATTGCCACATACAATGAAGGAGAGTGCCCTTATCTGGTCTACATTTAATGCAGATATCAGGAATATTTGAATCGAAATGGTAAAGTTTTACAGGAGTGATACAGGTTCTGAATAACCATTTGTATTGTAGCAATCTAAACCTTGTACTGTTTGCGTTTGTGCCAATAGGCAGGAGTTATTACAATCATCTTCAGAAATTCCTGTTTGCAGATCAATCTCCCATGCTTGTAAATTTCTTTTGAGGTTAGAATTAAGATTTTGTAAAATTTGGAAAGTAGACCTCTACTCTAATGAGGGTGAACAGCTATATTCTCAATAGGGGAGAGTGGGTATTCAGCAGTAGATTTTAACAAAGTAGTGATAAAACTTCTGATCTGTAGATACTGAAAAAAATGTTTTTTGGGTAGACCAATTTTGTTTATAAATTTTTCAAAGGACACCAAAACTCCTTCACTACAATGAATTGAGTAGATTTTATAAGTTTACTGGTTTCAAGACAAAAATTGCTAATTTCAAGATGATGGTTCTAGCATTTACTTACTTTAAGAATATTTTTCAGCATATTGAGAAGATAGGACTCATATCACTCACTAGAATCAGAATTAGAAAACACATTGCTGATTTGGCTGCGTGGTGGTGCAGTTGGTAGCACTGTTGCCTTGCAGCCAAAAGTCCTGCTTTCAATTCCCGGCTTGGGGTCTTTCTGCATGTTCTCCCTGTTGTCACCAGGTACTCTGGCTTCCTCCCACAGTACAAAGACATGCCTGTTAGGTTAATTGGACTCTCTAATTTGCCCTTAGGTGTGTGTGTGAATAAGTGTGTACTTGGTTGATTGTGTGTTGCCCTGTGATGGACTGATGGTCTGTCCAGGGAGTACCCCACCTCCTGCTGCTGGAGATAGGCACCAGCTTCCCTGTGACTCACTACAGAAGAAGCAGTAGAAAATGACTGACTGTTTTAAGTGTTATTTTTAGGATATTCTACACTGTGGCCAAGTACGCCTCCTCATCCTACTCCCCGCTCTGCACCTTGCTCCGCATCTCAGTAGCAGTCCTGTGTCCTTTAGCCACTCACAACCTCACAAAAGGGACCAGATTGAAATTGCTCAAAGGAGGTCTGAAAATATTGAGAAAGAACAGGTCAGAGATTGTGGAAGTGTGTATCAGACTATTCTGGGAAAAGCCCCATTCACATTCTGTACTTGATATGGGGAGATAGGCATCAGATTCCCAGTGACCCACTATGGAAGAAGTGGTGTAGAAAGTGACTGACTGACATTGTTAATTTTGAGGTTAGATAGTTTTACTTGTTTGGAAAATCCTAACAAGCCACATGTTCTTGTTTTGTTTTCAGCGAAAATTCACCTAATCTTTGCACTTATTTTCTTGTTTTCGAAAGCTCACTGTTTGCAGTGAGACCAAATCTATGTAGGATCTTCAATGCAGTTTATTGCAGGTGTCACACTCAGTTACATTATTATCCATTAGCAGTGTTACATATATACAGGGGTTGGACAATGAAACTGAAACACCTGTCATTTTAGTGTGGGAGGTTTCATGGCTACATTGGAGCAGCCTGGTAGCCAGTCTTCATTGATTGCACATTGCAACCAGTAAGACCAGAGTGTGAAGGTGTCAATTAGCAGGGTAAGAGCATAGTTTTGCTCAAAAATATTGAAATGCACACAACATTATGGGTGACATACCAGAGTTCAAAAGAGGACAAATTGTGGGTGCATGTCTTGCTGGCGCATCTGTGACCAAGACAGCAAGTCTTTGTGATGTATCAAGAGCCACGGTATCCAGGGTAATGTCAGCATACCACCAAGAAGGATGAACCCATCCAACAGGATTAACTGTGGACGCAAGAGGAAGCTGTTCTGAAAGGGATGTTTGGGTGCTAACCCGGATTGTATCCAAAAAACATAAAACCACGGCTGCCCAAATCACGGCAGAATTAAACGTGCACCTCAATTCTCCTGTTTCCACCAGAACTGTACATCGGGAGCTCCACAGGGTCAATATACACGGCCGGGCTGCTATAGCCAAACCTTTGGGTCACTCATGCCAATGCCAAACATCGGTTTCCAATGGTGCAAGGAGCGCAAATCTTGGGCTTTGGACAATGTGAAACATGTATTGTTCTCTGATGAGTCCGCCTTTACTGTTTTCCCCCCACATCCGGGAGAGTTATGGTATGGAGATGCCCCAAAGAAGCGTACCACCCAGACTGTTGCACGCCCAGAGTGAAGCATGGGGTTGGATCAGTTGACGGTTTGGGCTGCCATATCATAGCATTCCCTTGGCCAAATACTTGTGCTAGATGGGCGCGTCACTGCCAAGGACTACCGAACCATTCTTGAGGACCATGTGCATCCAATGGTTCAAACAATTGTATCCTGAAGGCGGTGCCGTGTATCAGGATGACAATGCACCAATACACACAGCAAGACTTGGTGAAAGATTGGTTTGATGAACATGAAAGTGAAGTTGAACATCTCCCATGGCCTGCACAGTCACCAGATCTAAATATTATTGAGCCACTTTGGGGTGTTTTGGTAGGAACGAGTCAGGAAACGTTTTCCTCCACCAGTATCACGTAGTGACCTGGCCACTACCTGCAAGAAGAAGATTAAAATCCCTCTGACCACTGTGCAGGACTTGTATATGTCATTCCCAGACGAATTGGTGCTGTATTGGCCGCAAAAGGAGGCCCTACACCATGCTAATAAATTATCGTGGTCGTAAAACCAGGTGTTTCAGTTTTATTGTCCAACCCTTGTAGAAGCCACCACAAAGGTTCCATATTTTTTTGATACTTCTTTTTACTGACGTGACAGACATGCCAGCTGTGCAGGGTCAGGTCAAGGTATTATTACTTTCTCCCAACGTGATGTGTGTTTCTTTGGCTGGTATGTGTTCCACTACTGCATAGTTAGTTCTTGAGTTTTCTAATGTCTGTAGATTACCCCTTTCATCCTAAGAATGCAGCAACTGCATGGAATGTGCTTACTCTCAGGGCGTGACACATCACCAGGTATCTCATTGAGTGTGCCTCTCACTTAAGATATTCACATGTGGAGCAGGACAGTGAGGAGAGTGAAAGAGTCTGGCTCGGAATCGTCAAGTAAGGCATGCCCAACAATTTGGATGGCTGCCCAGTTCAAGGCCAAGCAGACCTACTATCCATCGCTTGGCTAAAGAATGAATGTCATGCTCAATAACTTCAGCTGCCACTGACACAACAAAGGAGCAGTGAGCACTTCATAAACAAATGTTTAAACATACTTGATATGGGTAGAGTAATGCATTCTAATGTTGCATGTGTGAACACGCAACATGTAAAAACTCTTTGATCGAATTGTGGAGTGTGCATCAAAACGTAGCTTTTTGCTGAACAGGTCCACAGTTATCTTATTATATGCATAAGAACACACCTACCAGTATGGACAAACCAAGTACCATATTTACTGAACTGTTGAACTACATAATTTATCTGCAGAAGGAATTGTGCTAATTTACTATACACACTAGACTGTATACATTTGATGAAGGCGTTTTTGTCTAAAACTCTCATTGGACTTACATGTGATAGAGGTTACGATGAAAAAGTGGTCTTGCCAGTACACTTCAGGCTATTTTTCTTCAAATAACTGTGTGGCACCGCTTAGCCTATAGACTTGAGCTTGAGGTAAATTATGTTGTGAAAGAGATGGGGACAGTAAATCATTTTAAAGTGACCAACTAAATTCTCTTCATAACATGTCTAACGAGAACTGTATGGAACTGTATGGAACTGTATGGAAATGTGCATCCTGTTTGGATGTTCAGCTGTGCAAAATCAGTAAGATTTCAGATATTAGATATCTGAACTTTCACTAGAACTGCAAAAAAGATATACTACAATAATCTCGGCTCATAAAGCTATGTTTAGTGTAGTCAGCCTATTTGAAGCGATGTCGGAGCGACCAGGATGCTCTTCTGAAATGAGCAAGAGGGGCATTGAGAGCAACTCCTCTGTAGGCGTCACTCTTACTGAAGGAAATGCCAGTGACAAAGATTTAAATATTAGGCAGTTTTTTTTAAGTGTGACCAAACACTTAGAACAGGGCTCGTTGTCCCACGGTGGGCGCCTGCCTGACAGCAGTGGCTATGATTGTTTTATTGAGAATCTTCAGGTGCTTTATCCACAGTACTGGCCCAAGGCCGCAGGTGTTCTGTATTGACAGACTAATGTCAAGTTGCTCTGTCTGCGCTTAAGCATAGACTCTGCCCGTGCAGTGATCCCACAGAAAGTACATGGAATCAGGAGGAAAAGACATTCATGATGACTTGAAAGAACTGTTTACAGCTGTGAATACCATCCCCATATCAAGTACAGAATGCGAATGGGGCTTTTCCCAGAATAGTCTGATTTGCACCCCAAGCCAATCTTCTCTACACACTTCCACAATCTCTGATCAGTTTTTTCTCAATATTTTCGGACCTCCTTTGAGCAATTTCAATCTGGTCCCTTTTGTGAGGTTGTGAGTGGCTAAAGGACACAGGACTGCTACTGAGACACAGAGCAAGGTGCAGAGCAGGGACTAGGATGTGTAGGCGTACCTGGCCGTAGTGTAGAATATACAAAAAATCACACTTAAAACAGTCAGTCAGTCATTTTCTACTGCTTCTTCCATAGTGGGTCGCAGGGAAGCTGGTGCCTATCTCCAGCCGTCTATGGGTGGGAGGCGGGGTACACCCTGGACAGGTCCATCACAGGACAACACAGACACACACAGGATAAACAACCACACACAACACACACACACACACACAACACACACACACACACACACACACACACACTCATTCATCCCTAAGGGCAATTGAGAGAAACCAATTAACCTGTTATGATTCTGCACTGGTTGTCTGCATTATCTCTGTCTGCCTGCTCTGTGCTGCAGCTTTCAGGAGGATATGTTTCACCTGCCCCTTCCCTGCCAGCTCCCTAATACACCTCATCTGCTCCACCTGTGTTCCTGCCTTTATAGCCTGCTCTCTGAGAGACAACCAGTGCCAGATTTTCGAAAGCCTTTGTGTGAGTAGTATCCAGCGTTCCTTCCTCGCTTGTCTGCCTGATCGGATCTCGTTTTGATTCACGGATTTCCCTGCTCTGCCTTGCCCACGTCGGATACTTCATTGGCTTCTGCTTTCTGGACAAACGACCTTACTTCTGCCTCCTGACCAACCCTCTATGCCTAACCTTTGGATCTGCCTCCCCGTTCATGACCTCACTTCTGTACCCCGACCCACGATTCAAGCCTTTCCCTCGGATCCTGTCGCACGATTCTGTCCTTCTGGCTCTGACCCTGTTTCTGTCCCCTGACCATCGCCTTCTGCTCAGTCACTGGGTTTGCAAACCGGACAGCCAGTGTAACGTTGCCCTGCTGCCTCCTGACGTCACACTGAGGAGCCGAAATTCAGTTTCCTGATCCTCTCACAGATTCTGAAAAGGTTAGTGGCTTTATTTCTGAGTGTTGCTACATTCTCAGTTCTTCGCTCAGCCACTAACCAGTCTGTCTGTCTCCCGTGCTTACCGCTGGTGGTTTCCTGCCGAACGCCTTCCAGAAAGATCAATAAATCTATTAAAACTTATCAGTTGTGTCCGGCTGAAATTTCGGGTCTTCTGAACAACCCGTTAAAAATAAATCTGGCCAAAATGGACCCTTCGCTGGCACAACAGTGGCGTACAGGAGTTGAAAACTCAATTTCCTGACTCACAGGGAAAAGGGTCAAAAGATCTGTTTGAAGAAAGGTCAGAGGAAGACTCTGTTAAGCTAAAGAAGAATTTCCTCCTTCACATCCTTGAAATCCTTTCCTGCTAACCTCATGGTTTCTTCTGTTTCCCACCAGGTCTCAGTGTTTATTGACTCTAGAGCAGACACTGAGGTCAGGGATGAGTTATTTGCTAAGGCACTTGGCATCAAACTCATTCCAGCCCCTTCCTCGGACAATGTTTTGACTCTGGATGGACATCATTTGTCTAGTTCTGCTCAGATAACTGAGAGCATCAGTTTCTCTATTGGGTGTAATCACAACGAGGAGCTCACATTCAGCATAATTCAATCTCCTCAGTTACCCGTTGTTCTAGGGGGCACCTGGTTGAGGAAACACAACCCTCATATTGGCTGGCACACTAACACAATATTGAGTTGGTCTTCATGTTTACTTTCCGCTTGTCCTCTCCCTGAGGTCGTCAGCTCCATAGAGGAGACCTACCTGGACCTGGAAGGTTCCTGTCGAGTACCACGATCTTAAAGAAGTATTTAACAAATCTAGAGCCTCCTCATAGACCTTATGATTGTGGCATTGATCTGCTCCCAGGTACGTCACCCCGTAGGGGACGTCTTTATTCTCTGTCTGCGCCTGAAACTCTGGCCATGAAGACCTACGTAGAGGACTCTTTAAAAGCGGGCATCGTTCGTCCTTCATCTTCCCCTGCTGGAGTTGGATTCTTTTTTGTGGCCAAGAAGTACGGATCTCTCAGGCCATGCATTGATTACAGAGGTCTCAATGATATAACGGTAAAGAACCGTTATCCTCTACACCTCATGAATTCTGCTTTCAATCTTATCCAAGGGGCGAAGTACTTTACAAAATTGGATCTTCGAAATGCCTATCATCTTGTCTGCATCAGAGAAGGAGACAAAAGGAAGACTGCATTCAACATCCCTAATGGGCATTATGAAGATTTGGTTATGCCATTTGGTCTGACCAATGGTCCAGCTGTTTTTCAAAAATTGGTTAATGATGTACTCAGGGACATGGTGGGACATTATGTGTTTGTTTATCTGGATGATAGTTTGATTTTCTCATACTCTCTTGAGTCCCACAAGCTCCATGTCTGGTCTGTACTTCTGCGTCTTCTCCAAAATCACCTTTTTCTCAAAGCAGAGAA
Organism: Girardinichthys multiradiatus; assembly: GCF_021462225.1. Classification (NCBI taxonomy): domain Eukaryota; kingdom Metazoa; phylum Chordata; class Actinopteri; order Cyprinodontiformes; family Goodeidae; genus Girardinichthys; species Girardinichthys multiradiatus. The sequence goes on along the minus strand of NC_061817.1, from coordinate 1,960,008 downwards.
GTGTGAGTTTCACACCACCACTAAATCCTTTTTGGGTTTTGTTATCTCCCCCAATCAAGTAACTATGGACCCTGCCAAGACCACAGCCATCTCTGAATGGCCCACACCATCTGAGTGCAAGCAATTACAGAGGTTTCTGGGGTTTGCTAATTTTTACAGCCATTTCATTCACAACTACAGTCAGCTTCGCCTCTCCATGCTCTCACTTCATCCTAGAATTGTTTTGTGTGGAACGATCAGGCAGATAAGGTGTTCACCAAGTTAAAGTCTCTGTTCACCACAGCACCTGTTTTGCAAACTCCTCATCCTGAAAAACAGTTCACAGTAGAGGTTGGCGCTTCTAATACAGGGGTAGCCACAATTCTGAGCCAAAGATCCCCTGATGATCATGTTCACCCGTGTGCTTTCTTTTGAAGGACTTTATCCACAGCTAAATGAAATTATGACGCGGGGGATCGTGAACTGCTGGCCGTAAAACTCGCCTTGGAGGAATGGAGACACTGGCTAGAGGGGTAAAAGGAACCATTCATTGTTTGGAAAGACCATAAGAAGTTGGAGTACCTCAAGTCAATTGAAAGACTTAAGCCCAGACAAGCCAGGTGGGCTCTGTTTTTTGGTTGATTTAACTTCTCTCTATCTTACAGACTCGGGACCAAGAACGTGAAACCTGATGCACTTCATAAGAAATCTGATTCTGTGACCAGTGGTGCGGCGGACTTCCTTCTCGCGGATTCAGTTATAATTTCAGTCACAATTATGGAACTGGAAAAGGAGGTCAGAAACGCCATCCAAGAACATCCACCTCCGGACTCATGCCCTAAGGACCGTCTGTTCGTACCCAATCATCTGATCCAAAATGTACTTTTGTTCTTCCATAAGTCACATCTGTTTTGTCACCCAGGAATCAACAAGACTACCAGGTGGTTCTAACCCAGTTTTGGTGGCCAACCCTGACTAAGGACATCAAGGAATTAATCACAGCTTCTCATCAATGCAGTCAAGCCAAGGCCTCAAGCCGCCCACCCTCAGGGTTGCTGCGACTGCTTCCTAATCCGTCATTTCCCTGGTTTCACATTACTATGGACTTTGTCACAGGTTCATCGACAGGTTCTCCAAGATGGCTCACCTCGTTCCTCTTCATAAATTACCATCAGATAAAGAGATGGGGGAAATACTGGCTCGGGAGGTTTTGCGCCTCCATGGTCTCCCCACAGACATTGTGTCGGATAGAGGTCCTCAGTTCATCTCCCATTTTTGGAAGGAATTCTGCTCAATGTTGGGAGTCTCTGTCAGTCTGTCATATGGTTTTCACCCCCAATCTGATGGTCAATCTAAACAGGCAAACCAAGAAATAGAGACCAAGCTCCGTATCCGAAGTGGTCACACAACTTACCTTGGATGGAGCATGCCATAAACTCCCTTCCATCGAGCACCACTGGTCTTTCTCCATTCTACATCGTTCAAGCCAAGAGAACTATGTCTTCCATGTCAGAGGTGCAATCCAGGGCTGCAAATTGCCGACGCACTCTGGCTCTAACATACCAAGTTGGCCAGAAGGCTTGGCTCTCCACCAGGGATTTTCCTCTACGAGTGGAAAGCAAAAAACTAGCACCTCACTTCATTGGACCTTTTCCCATAGCCAAAGTGGTGAACCCGCTTCGCCTTCAGTTACAACGCCACATGAAGAGCCATCCTATGTTTCATGTGTCCTGCGTCAAGCCCTACGTCACGTCGCAGCTCTCTGACAGACAACCAGTGCCAGATTTTCGAAAGCCTTTGTGTGAGTAGTATCCAGCGTTCCTTCTTTGCCTGTCTGCCTGATCTGATCTCGTCTTGATTCATGAATTTCCCTGCAAGGCAAGAGCAGGGAAACGTTTCTGTCCCCTGACTTATCAGTTGTGTCCGGCTGAAATTCCGGGTCTTCTGAACAACCTGTTACATAACCTAACAGTCATGCTTTTGGACTATGAGAGGGAGCCGGAGTACCTCGAGAGAACCCACGCATGCACTGGGAGAACATGCAAACTCCATGCAGAAAGACTTGCAGCCTTCTTGCTGCAAGGCAACAGTGCTACTAACTGCGCCACTGTGCAGCCCACATTTAGATATTTTGACATTTGTATGCCTCCGCATTGTGTTATTTGTGCATTCTGGTATCAGTAATGGCCTCAGTACACCCTGGTCTCACACTTCTATTTGATTTACAAATTAAGCACTGCAAGAGGGCAAACACAGCACTGTAGCTGGCATGGAGCCCACAGGGACAGCTACATTGCCTTTAGGAAGCAACATGTATTTATGGCAACACTGAATGATGAATTAAACAAGTTAATGAACAGATGTTTATATTGAGTAGATATTACTTAAAGATAAGTGTAGCTAGTATAACATTCGAAAGGGGCTATATTTTGCATTTCCTATGTCAGGTGTGACACTGATGGGTGTGTCTGGCTGTCCCCCGAGTTTCTCTTCCTGCAGCAAATTCATCCAGCGCTGGAATGACAAGTTTGACAGAAATGAAGCTTTAAATGCATTGTTTTAAAGGGTGGTGCCATGAAACAAAGGAGTGACTGAAGTGGAGTTTTGTCTTTTAAAGTTTTGTGACTTGTTCAGACAGCTCACGTTTTCTTCAGAAAATTCTAATATATTCTTCTTACCCTGATCTTTACGTTAGTGGGAAACAGCTGATCCCAACAAGCTGTATCCACTTGACAGGTGTCTTTGGATTTATCAAAGGAAGACAAATATTTACTTCCTGATCCAAAACTGTCCAAGGAATGTTCTTCAAGTAAATTTGACATTTGATTTTACTATTATTTTATTGCAGAATCAGAAATGTTTTATATTATGACAAATACTGATTTAATTAAAAAATGTCTAACTCCGTCTCTGTGATGCTATGAGGTTGTCTCGGTGTTCTTGGCAAATCTTGTTTCCACCTTTGTAATGGCAGTATTTATGCAAGATAGTAAAGAGTAGTTCAGAGGAACATATGCTTCCTTCAAACATATTTTCCAGGGACAACAATGCATTCTTCACAGAGACAATACAAATTGTTTCCAGGAAAAGTAATTTTACTTGTTTGTGTTGTAAATGTGGTATTTTTGTCCACGTTGTCACTGCTCCTTTAAACGTTTCCTTTTAAAGGTTTTTGCAGCACTAATGGCCTTTATTTGCAACAAAAAGTGTACAACAAAAATAACAGAAATGAATGTGCCTTTAGAAGACTTATTACTTAACAGTACTGTACCCTGTGAGTATGTTTCCTTTTTATTGGAATGTGCTTTAAAAGAACCAACAGAAAGTAGAGCAACATTCTAATGTGGAATGAATGTAAAACAATGTTTTATAAATCTTGTTCTTTTGTTTACTTTAGTCTCTGAAATTGTAGAAAAAGTTAAGAGTTGAGTTGTTTTAACCCCCCATGTGAAGGGAGAATCTGTGAACATCAAACCTTAGCAAAGATTCTTAGTTGTATTTAGTTCTGGACCTAAGCCATCTATTGTGTCTCTGACTGTATGTTTAGTGCAGTTGTCCTGTTGGAAGGTGAACCTCCACCCCTGCCTCTAACATGTTTTCTTTCAGGATTGTCCTGGGTTTAGCACCATCCACCTTCCCATCAACTCTGACCAGCTTACCTACCCCTGCTGAAGAAAAGCATCCCATCAGCATGATGCTGCCACTGCCATGTATCATGGTGGGGATGGAGTGCTCAGAGGGATAGCTAGTGTTAGATCTTTTTTTATTTAATATAATAGTTCTTTCAACAGATTCTCCCACCGAGCTTTGGATCTCTGCATCTCCTCCAGAGTTACTATGTGCCTCTTGCATGTTCCCTATATATTCCATTAGTCCATTAAGATATGCAGTTACTGATAGTAACTGCATATCTTAACCAAGGCCACATTCTACAAGACAGTGAACAGATTTAAAGCGTATAAATACATTTATAAGGCAGTGTCTGATCAAAATAACGTCACCTTTGACCTCCTGACGTGAACCCGTAAAATGTTTAACAAAATATATTTTTAAAGCACAATGCATCAAATAGTTCCCTACTGATAAAAATAAAATGGAAATGATTTATGTTTGTGAAGTGTGTGCTGTAATGTGTAAAGAAAAACAGCTTAGATTAAAGAGATCTCCCTGAGCCATTAATTTCCCTCCAGAAGTTGCAGGGTCACAGGCGTATTCAGGAACAGCCTTAAAAATGTAGGAGTGGCTCACCATTCAGGTTTTAAACAAACACACTTCTACTATGAGATATGCATTTGGTATTTGCACACACACACGCACACACACCTGTGCAGACTTTCCTATTAGGAACACTCATGTTCACTTTAAAACTTTGCCCTGCCCTTTGCTGCTCCGCATTTTTCAAATACTAGACAAGAATGAAACCCCACCTTGATTCTCTGAGCTACACCAGCAGAGGAGTATCTGTGTTTGGATAAGAATAATCTGAGCTACAGGGGTTGGGCAATGAAACTGAAACACCTGTCATTTTAGTGTTGGTGGTTTCATGGCTAAATTGGACCAGCCTGGTAGCCAGTCTTCATTGATTGCACATTGCACCAGTAAGAGCAGAGTGTGAAGGTTCAATTAGCAGGGTAAGAGCACAGTTTTGCTCAAAATATTCAAATGCACACAACATTATGGGTGACATACCAGAGTTCAAAAGAGGACAAATTGTTGGTGCACGTCTTGCTGGCGCATCTGTGACCAAGACAGCAAGTCTTTGTGATGTATCAAGAGCCACGGTATTCAGGGTAATGTCAGCATACCACCAAGAAGGACGCACCACATCCAACAGGATCAACTGTGGACGCAAGAGGAAGCTGTCTGAAAGGGATGTTCGGGTGCTAACCCGGATTGTATCCAAAAAACATCAAACCACGGCTGCCCAAATCCCGGCAGAATTAAATGTGCACCTCAACTCTCCTGTTTCCACCAGAACTGTCCGTCGGGAGCTCCACAGGGTCAATATACACGGCCGGGCTGCTATAGCCAAACCTTTGGTCACTCATGCCAATGCCAAACGTCGGTTTCAATGGTGCAAGGAGCGCAAATCTTGGGCTGTGGACAATGTGAAACATGTATTGTTCTCTGATGAGTCCACCTTTACTGTTTTCCCCACATCCGGGAGAGTTACGGTGTGGAGAAGCCCCAAAGAAGCGTACCACCCAGACTGTTGAGTGCCCAGAGTGAAGCATGGGGATGGATCAGTGATGGTTTGGGCTGCCATATCATGGCATTCCCTTGGCCCAATACTTGTGCTAGTTGGGCGCGTCACTGTCAAGGACTACCGAACCATTCTTGAGGACCATGTGCATCCAATGGTTCAAACATTGTATCCTGAAGGTGGTGCCGTGTATCAGGATGACAATGCACCAATACACACAGCAAGATTGGTGAAAGATTGGTTTGATGAACATGAAAGTGAAGTTGAACATCTTCCATGCCCTGCACAGTCACCAGATCTAAATATTATTTAGCCACTTTGTGGTGTTTTGGAGGAGCGAGTCAGGAAACGTTTTCCTCCACCAGTATCACGTAGTGACCTGGCCACTATCCTGCAAGAAGAATGGCTTAAAATCCCTCTGACCACTGTGCAGGACTTGTATATGTCATTCCCAAGACGAATTGACGTTGAATTGGCCTCAAAAGGAGGCCCTACACCATACTAATAAATTATTGGGGTCTAAAACCAGGTGTTTCAGTTTCATTGTCCAACCTGTACCTGACTTTGTGAAGTGTCTTGAGACATGTGTTGTGAATTGGCGCTATATAAATAAACTGAATTGAATAAAATCAGGTTGGACCCCCTTTTGCCTTCAGAACTGCCTGACATAGATTCAACAAAGTCAAATTAAAATATGAAAAGTGTGTTGTGCATTTGTATTCCCCTTTACTATGATGCTCTCAGTCCAAGAACTTTTCTGCACTTGACTTTCTTGCCATTCTGCCTGTCTGCTGCTTCAATGACAGCTGCACATCTTTTGGGGTCTGTCTCTACTAGTTTTGCACATTTAGACAATTCATTTTTTTCCATTCCTCTTAGAAAAAGTTCTCAAGCTCAGTCTGATTAGATGGAGACCATTTGTTATAAATTTTCAGGGCTTTTGACAAAGTTTAAATTGGATTTAGGTCTGGACTTTGACTGGGCCATTCCAGCACATGAATATGTGCCACTCTTGCCACTCTTCCATAAAGGTCTGATTTGTTGAGTGCTAATCTAAGGCCACCTGAGCTGTGGATCACTGCAGCTCCTTAAGAGTTAGGTTTTGTGTTTCTGTGAAGTTACTGAATTTACTGAAATACACTCACCGACCCTTTTATTAGGTACACCTTGCTAGTACCGGGTTGGACCCCCTTTTGCCTTCAGAACTGCCATAATCCTTCGTGGCATAGATC
>NC_061817.1:1945234-1953494 GCF_021462225.1 Girardinichthys multiradiatus | reverse complement strand
GTGGGGGCTTGATTTCCGCTCGGAGACCTGCCCTGCAGCAGCAGCAGCAGCATCCGCAGTACCTGGACCACTGCAGGATATGTCTCTGCTGAAACAGCGGGGGAGAGAGCTTGAGCGCTTCGACGGACTGTCGCTCATTTACTGGTACGTGTACAAGGAGCCGCGGCGTTGGTTCTGAGAGGGAGAAGTAATATGAACGTTATTAGCTTCTAAAATGGTTTTCTTAAACATGAAGCAACACACTTTCAGAATAGCTCGGTTTTGTTAGAAAAAAAACTAATGCTGTCAAAAAGTTGACACGACTTAGAATTAAATCTTGGTTCCTACCCAGTTATCTTACCGCCTTTTTGCTTTGTGTTTTTAGTGGGCGAGACGTCTTCATGGGTAAACGCGACTCTTAACAATTAGTTTTTAAAAGTGCGTCATAGTTTCGAATTCCTTTCCCCACCAAGGGACACAGGTGTTGGTGAGGGGCGCCTCCACAAACATTTCAAAGGGGAAGGGGGGGGGGGGGGGGAGGGGGCTTTTGGGGGCTACTGATACATTTTGTAATAATATATTTTTGGCAGAAAAATCTCATCACTGATCTTCATTAAGCCACCATCCAGCAAACTGTTAAGGCAATGGTGTGTCACGTGATCAAATAAGCGTAATCTGATTGGCTAAAAGACGCTCGACTCGAGTGCTGATTGCTTTGGCTGGAATCACCAGAAAGTCGACACATTTGCAGGCAAATTTTTGCAGGCGAATTTCTGCAGGTGAATTTCTGCAGGTGAATTTTTGCTGGCAAATTTTAAGTAAAAAAAAAAAATTCACATACATAATTGCACAGGATAAAAATTCAGTGTTATAAATTCAATGTCTAAAAAATTTCTGATTTAAATGAAACTATTTTACTTCCATAAAAAGCCAGGGTAAAACAGAATTTTATGAGTAAACTTTTATCATATAAAGGGAGGTAGGGAATGGGTATGCATGAATGACATAGGCAAATAAATAAATGAATAAATAAATGGATAAATAAATGTAGTGTAAACTAATTTGCAATGTGTGTCCCTATTTGGGCTTTTTCTTTTACATGAAACAAAAACAATACAACATTTAAAACACAAATACAAAACAAATAAATACAAAGCCAATAATTGCCTTTTATGGCAATAATGACTTACATTCTGAAGATAATAATGAAGTTAACCCCTGAGTAACTGGCTATTGTACTGCCTCATCCAGGGGTGGCTACATGGCCAGCCCAAGGTTGTTTACGGCCCTGAGCAGAATACAATTTTGGGGTCAATTTCCAGCTAAGTATATTGCAATTAGTTTAATGTTTTCAGAAGCAATCAGGGGCAAAGAATGATATGTGACCCCACCTCATACACACACTGCAGAAATGATTAAATTAGTATTGAAATATAACAATGTTATTGTAACTATAATTTTGGACGTGTGAATTTAAGTGCTTAGGGCCTCCAAGCCCTGCAGGGGTCCCCAAGCAGTCACAAAGTTTGCATGTACGTTAGGCCAACGTTGGCCAGCATTAAATAATCTGTAGACAGTATAGAATAATTAGTTATGGGTGTGACCATTCTAAGTATGTAAAATGTTTAGCTAGAGCTAACCAATTGTAGTCCAGATTCCTTAAGGACTGTAAAGTAGCTCTTTAATTAATTAAGTGTTGAATTAATTGAGTTGTGAATTAGATGCAAACCTCAGGTTAGCAGCTGAGGTGACTATGAAGTTAGGAACTTTGCACACCAATTATTCTGATATTCTTTTAGATTATATATATATATATATATATATATATATATATATATATATATATATATATATATATATTGGTCTTACTAACTTCAAATGAAAAAGGTGAAAGTAGAGTTGGACTAATCAGGCCATTCTTGGCTGATACCTAATTTCGGTTTTCTTGGAGGTGTAATGAACCATTTGTGATTTTGACTGATTCTGTTATTTTATTAAAAAGATTTGACGGCATAAAAGAAAAAAATGTGGTGCAGATTCATTTACAGAAGAAATAGTTTAAAATCCAAAAAAAATAATATATATGCCAATTTATTCCTATTTATGCCTCCAAATAAATGTCCCAGACCATCTTTTATTCAACTGAAAAAAGTGCACTGAAGTACACGCTGTTGGTTGCTTCATGTACAAAGCAAAAATAGTTAGTTTAGATGCATTAACAGGATAAACAAAATCACATTTTTTGTATTTGATCTGTCAGTTCTAATCTCTGGCCAATTGATTGATGCATCACTAGCTAAAAGTAGATATAATCAAGAGCAACAACAGACTTTACATTTGGGGCCAGGTAAACAGAAATAAGGAGAAAACTTTTTATGTTTTATAAAAATTTTATATTCAGCTGCATTTTCATTTCACAGTGAAATAAGCAAGTAATAAAATCACAATTTCAAATAAAATTTTTGTCTCAACTGAAAAACTAGGACCACTGGATATGTTGACAGAAGGCTGAAAGCAAACTTGAAGCTTGTTGCATCTGAAGGCCCATCACATTTCATCCAATCAGAAGAGAGAGATTCCCAAATAAAGCCAGTTAAATCAAATCAAATGTGATTGATGTAGGGCAGATTGAAGAGATCAGTTTGTGCTTGTGTTTTGTTCCACGGGGAGGAGTCCGTCAGCAAAATGGAGGTGCTGAGTGGTCGTTGAAGCTGGGTCAGCTAGGAGTGCTTAAAGCCGGGCTGGAGGGACGGGAAAACATTGCTGGGTGACCCTGTCCCTGTGCGACTCCCGTCTTCCGCCAACAACTTCTCCCCTTGCTAACAGAACCCGACGTTAAAGCCACCCTCATGATTCTCTCCTCTAAGAAGTTACCCGAGCTCTGGGACTATTTTCTGATTTATGTCACAGGGGCTCTTGAGTTTAACCCTGACTGCAAAGACATAGACCTAGGACTGTTTCCTCTAAGGATGAATCCCACCATAAAGCCGCCAAGGTAGGTGCAATCAGAGAAAGAAAATCATGTTTAAACTTGTTAGGAGGGATTTTCTGGCTTGACTAAAATTTGTGTGTTTAGTCTTTAAGTTTAGTCTGACATTAGATGTTTTAAAGCATGGTATGATAATGTGACATATCAGCAACAATATCATGAAGAAGAGTTGTGTGTATCAATTGATATCATTGATGATTTGGTGAAAGGGAAGTGATTTCTTATATGCTGTTAAGACATTGCCTGTCTAAATCTACAATCTTCATCCAGATCCTCTTTTCATTCCATTTTATTTGATCCTTATGGCCATGAGGACTCTGAGCTTTGTCTTGCTGAATGCTAGTTTCTTGCACAGAGGTGATTGAGGAAGCACCCTGTATGATTTGTGGTTTTCTGCTTTGCAATCTTAGTTAAATAGGGTTTTAGCTCCCATATATTAAAAACAATGAAACTGAGTTGCTTTTAAATGGGATTGAAATCCAGTTCCTTTTATTCGGCTGATGGTTTGTGGATGCTAACGTAGCATCAGTCTTCTGAGCTGCATGTCATGTTTTCATAATAGTTACAAACATTTCTTACAGCAGTTAAGAGTCAAGGCTGATTACACAGCAAATATTACAATGAACTGAGTGTGATCAAAACTCAGTTCATACCATGAGCTTCTATTGTCAGGGAGCACGGAAACACCAGAGTGCCTCCACAGTAGGAAACTGTACACACAGATTTATAATCCCTTCCCCAGATTGTGTAGAGATGAACTCAATATTTGTTTTCAGCACTGAGCTAAAACAGGCACGGCAGAGAAACAAGCCATGACAGTCAAATATATTTACAGTAGTATTTACCAAACTCACATCAGACATCTGTGCCTCAGATTTCTCTAATTATTATCAATTCAGCTGGAAATCTAGAGATGCACCAATAAAGCTTTTAGTGGCTGTTATCAATTTTCATTTTCTTTAGGTACTGACCTTCGGATTCCAATCATGGCCAATTCTGATGTACTTTCTAAGAACATTATCACATCTACAAAGATCTGTATAAAGGTTGTTTCAATTCATCAATCAAATGTTGAGATACACCGATCAGAATTTTGTGGCACATTTCTCACCTTTAGTATTTGTAAAACTTTGATCTGCCAACACCAATTTTAGGCAATTCAAATATCCTTTTTAGATTTATAAAAAAGAAGATCATAGACCTATGATATCAGTCCAACTTTCAAAGTATTCTTTTTGTTGCCTTCCTTCCTGCTGTAAGTGGTCATTATTCATTTATAAGGAGCAGAAGTAATATGTGCTTGTGTGAGAGCAGTCGGTGCAAAATAGGGTTATTCTATTATTTTGAAACTAAGAGCAAAATAATTAGAGTTGGCATATTAAACTGTCTTAAACAGCCTAAATTAATAGCTCTGTTAGCATGGCTAGCATAACTAAAACAGCGGTCTCTGTGTGTATTTCCTTGAAAATGTAGATCCTTACCCTAACTGTGAAATAACTAAAAGGCAGCTGGTGTTAATCAACCTTGTTTACAGAGGTTGAGAGTTCTCAAGACAAAATGTTTCAGTGCTCCTGAAAATGGACAATGTTTAATGTTCTTCTCTGAGTAAAAACATCCACATAGAAAAGCAACCTGGCAGCAGTATGTTGTATTTGTTGATCAGAAAAATAACATTTTAATTTTTTGGTTTACAACTAGTCAGTCACTGGTCTGGGCTGGTGAAACTAAAAATGGGACGGTTGTGGTCAACAGCCAATTTTTCAGCAAACAGATTACGACAATTTGCAGATCTTTCCATTTAAGTTCTTGCAAAAAAAAAAACAACATAGGATTTGTGAAACTTTAGTTCAAATATGCTAAAGGACCTTAACATCCTGCAAAAGTTTTGAGATTCTGCAAAAGTTTGTAAGATGTAAGATTGCTGTGAACATCTTTTTTTTCCCCTTCAAGTTCCCTTACATGCCTCGGTAAAAAACACAAACAAAATATACTAAAGAAAACAACGTTAAAGGAACGCAAATTGCTTGTTTCTTTTATTTTAATTTTTTCTTACGTATCATGTCTGACAGAGTAGCTTCAGAATTGTTGTCTGAGTGCCAAGAAGCCCAACAGATTTATTTTCACAAATGAAGCATTACGGCTAACGCTATAATGCTCCACTTAATATATACACAGCTCAAAAAAATAAAGGGAACACTTAAACAACATAATATAACTCCAAGTAAATCAAACGTCTGTGAAATCAAACTATCCACTTAGGAAGCAACACTGATTGACAATCAATTTCACAGCTGTTGTGCAAATGGAAAAGACAACAGGATGAAATCTTGGCGATTAGCAGACACACTCAATAAAGGATTGGTTCTGCAGGTGGGGACCACAGAACCACTTCTCAGTACTTGTGCTTTCTGGCTGATGTTTTGGTCTCTTTGAAGTGTTGGTGGTGCTTTCACACTCATGGTAGCATGAGACGGACTCTACAACCCACACAAGTGGCTCAGGTAGTGCAGCTCATCCAGGATGGCACATCAATGTGAGCTGTGGCAAGAAGGTTTGCTGTGTCTGTCAGCGTAGTGTCCAGAGCCTGAAGGCGCTACCAGGAGACAGGCCAGTACACCAGGAGACGTGGAGGAGGCTGTAGGAGGGCAACAATCCAGCAGCAGGACCGCTACCTCCACCTTTGTGCAAGGAGGAACAAGAGGAGCACTGCCAGAGTCCTGCAAAATGACCTCCAGCAGGCCACAAATATGCATGTGTCTGCTCAAACGGATAGAAACCGACTCCATGAGGATGGTTTGAGGGCCCGACGTCCACAAATGGGGGTTGCAGGACGCTTGGCATTTGCCAGAGAACACCAGGATTGGCAAATTCGTCACTGGCGCCCTGTGCTCTTCACAGATGAAAGCAGGTTCACACTGAGCACATGTGACAGACGTGACACAGTCTGGAGACACCGTGGAGAGCGATCTGCTGCCTGCAACATCCTTCAGCATGACCAGTTTGGCAGTGGGTCAGTAATGTGGGGTGGCATTTCTTTGGAGGGCCACACGGCTCTCCACGTGCTCACCAGAGGTAGCCTGACTGCCATTAGGTACCGAGATGAGATCCTCAGACCCCTTGTGAGACCATATGCTGCTGCGGTTGGCCCTGGGTTCCTCCTAATGCAGGGCAATGCTAGATCTCATGTGGCTGGAGTATGTCAGCAGTTCCTGCAAGATGAAGACATTGAAGCTATGAACTGGTCCGCCTGTTCCCCAGACCTGAATCCAATTGAACACATCTGGGACATCATGTCTCGCTCCATCCACCAACTTCACGTTGCACCACAGACTGTCCAGGAGTTGGCGGATGCTTTAGTCCAGGTCTGGGAGGAGATCCTCAGGAGACCATCCTTGGTAAAGGTTTCTACTGGGTATAAAGGTTAATTACGGTTTTCCACTGGACTTTCCAGTCTGGAGAAAAGAACAATGCATGTGTTGGCCACCTTTGGGGGAGCCTTTAAATTTGGACAGCCTTCGTCGTTTCGCGTGACGTAATCAGCTTATAAATGCAGCATTCAAAGGATGCAGCCCCTGAACTGGGACACAGCTCATATGTATAAAGAACACTAAAGCATAAAAAATGAACTTATCAGGAAAACACCTAACAATAATAAGCACAGGGAAATTAACTAAAGAAAAGCAAAATTCAAACACCTCAGGTTAGAAGAAAAAAAATAGAGATAAACATGTTAGTACAGATAAAAAGTTATTTTACTTTTATTGGTAAAAGTTATTTCAAGACTATATAAATAAATTACCCTCCAGACTCCAGTGTTACAACATGCATACAATGTTAATTATAAATAATGTTAAATATAAATACATAAACATTCATCCAGGTAAAAAACATGTTAATTTTTACACAAGTAGGGATTTTGTTCCTTTCCTTTATGGACTTGTAACAAAAAGTGGTCCACCTTAAAACAACTGCAACATTTAATTATAATTTTCTCCATCAGTATTTGATCATGAAATTTATTTAGTGTAGAGCTGCCTAAATGGTGTTATTTTTTAAAACAGAATCATTAAACTTTTGTATTGTCTCAGACATACACTCACCGGCCACTTTATTAGGTACACCTGTCCAACTGCTTGTTAATGCAAATTTCTAATCAGCCAATCATATGGTAGCAACTCGATGCATTTAGGCATGTAGACATGGTCAAGACGATCTGTTGCAGTTCAAACCGAGCATCAGAATGGGGAAAAAAGGTGATTTAAGCGATATTGAACATGGCATGGTTGTTGGTGCTTGATGGGCTGGTCTGAGTATTTCAGAAACTGCTGATCTACTGGGATTTTCATGCAGTACCATCTCTAGGGTTTACAGAGAATGGTTCGAAAAAGAGAAAATATCCAGTGAGCGGCAATTCTGTGGGCGCAAATGCCTTGTTGATGCCAGAGGTCAGAGGAGAATGGCCAGACTGATTCGAGGTGATAGAAAGGCAACAGTAACTCAAATAACCACTCGTTATAACCAAGGCATGCAGAAGAGCATCTCTGAACACACAACACGTCGAACCCTAAGGCAGATGGGCTACAGCAGCAGAAGACCATGCCGGGTGCTACTCCTGTCAGCCAAGAACAGGAAACTGAGGCTACAATTCACACAGGCTAACTAAAATTGGACAATAGAAGATTGGAAAAAGTTGCCTAGTCTGATGAGTCTCGATTTCTGCTGCGACATTTAGATGGTAGGGTCAGAATTTGGCATCAACAACATGAAAGCATGGATCCATCCTGCTTTGTATCAATGGTTCAAGCTGGTGTTTGTGGTGTAATGGTGTGGGGGATATTTTCTTGGCACACTTTGGGCCCCTTAGTACCAACTGAGCACCGTGTCAACACCACAGCCTACCTGAGTATTGTTATTGACCATGTCCATCCCTTTATGACCACAGTGTACCCATCTTCTGATGGTTACTTCCAGCAGGATAACGCGCCATGTCATAAAGCACAAATCATCTCAGGCTGGTTTCTTGAACATGACAATGAGTTCACTGGATTCAAATGGCCTCCACAGTCACCAGATCTCAATCCTATAGAGCACCTTTGGGATGTGGTGGAACGGGAGATTCGCATCATGGATGTGCAGCAGACAAATCTGCAGCATCTGTGTGATGCTATCATGTCAATATGGACCAAACTCTCTGAGGAATGTTTCCAGTACCTTGTTGAATCAATGCCACGAAGGATTGAGGCAGGTTTGAAGGCAAAAGGGGGTCCAACCCGGTACTAGCAAGGTGTACCT
>NC_061817.1:1933333-1945134 GCF_021462225.1 Girardinichthys multiradiatus | reverse complement strand
AATGTGAGTACATGCAATATGCTAAATGACATCCTGCAAATGTTTGCAATTTCAACAAATTACATTTTTACCAGCATTTTATCTTATGTCCTTCAGATAGGGTCATTCTTCGGAGTAATTAAAAATAGTCAGCCTGCTCTTGAACGTCTAGAAAGAGCCTGAAAGACACTTATTTAAGGAAACGGCTCAATTGCATGACCATATACAATTTCTAGTGACACTGGATCATTTGCAAAAGTAATTATACACCTTGAACTTTTCTAGATTTTCCCATGTGACAACCACAGACCTATTTTATTTGAATTTTAGGTGACAGACCAACACAAAGCCGGGCATGATTTTGAAATGGAAGGGAAATAATTCATGGTTTTGTTTATTTTTTTATGTTTTTACAGAATAACCTTTCATTGTAACAACAGATGCTTGAGTGGGTCTTTAGGGGGGATGTCTTTACCATCTTTGCACATCTATTGAGCTTAGTCAGATTGGATGGAGAACATCTGTAAACATCTTGCCACAGACTCTCACTTAGATTTAAGTCTGTACCTTGAATAGGTAATTTTTACACATGAATATGCTTTGATCTAAACCATTCCATTGTATCTCTGGCTGTATTTATATGGTGGTTGTCCTGCTGGAAAGGTGAACCCCCCACCCTAGTCCCATGTCTTCTGCAGCCTATAACAGGTTTTCTTCCAGGATTATCCTGGATTAGGCTCCATCCACCTTCCCATTAATTTTGACCAGCTTCCCTGTCCCTGCTTAAGAAAAGCATTTCCACAGTATGATGTGGCCATTACCGTGATTCACCATGGTTGTGGTATATTATGGGTAAAGTCCAGTGTTATTTTCTCTCAACGCATAGCATTTACATCTTCAGAGCAAAAAACTTTTAAGTGACACTTATTTTGGTTTCTTTTAAACAATGGCTTTCACTGTGCCCCTTTTGCAATAAGGCCAGTTTTTTAGAGTGGTTTATACTCTCCATTTTGGTTGTCGCGCAAGGCAATTCTCACCAGAAGCGCTTTTGTGCAGGCTGTTTTTAGGGGGCATAGCCAGTCGCATGCATCCCCAGTGGCGCTTGCCACAGAAGCACCAGCAAGGTGGAGTCTGAAAGCCTGGTGATTTTTACACGCACATGCACTGTTGTGATACAATAGGTTTGGTTTGGCTAACTATTAGAGCCAAGGGCAATTTTTAACAAAGTTAGTCATTTTAATCAAAATTACTTAGTCGTGGCACCACCTAATTATCAGGAATTAATAGCCAAACAGCTTTCCTTCTCTGACAGTTATTGTTTTATGAATACCTGCCTAGTGAGGTGTGGTATTATAGAACAATAGATGAAGGAGTGAATTCGTGCACTGGCGTTCTCAAACAATGACCCCTACAAACATGCTCGTACTCATCCTCTTCCGCTTATCCGAAACCAGGTTGTGGGGGAAGCAGTCTCAGCAGAATCGTACAGACTTCCCTCTCCCTAGACACCTCCTTCAGTTCCTCTGGGGGAAGCCCAAGGCGTTCCCAGGTCAGCCGAGAGACATGGTCGCTCCAGACTGGCCTGTCTCTTGGGCGTCCTCCCGGTGGGACATGCCTGGGGGGCATCCTGAACAGAGGCCCAAGCCACCTCAACTGACTCCTCATGATGTGAAGGAGCAGCGGCTCTACTCCCAGATGACTGAGCTCCTCATCCTATTTTTCATTTCAGCCACTTGTATCCTAAAACTTGTTCTTTTGGTCATGACCTAAATTTCATGGCCATGGGTGAGGGTACGAACATAGACTGAGCAGTAAATTAAGAGTCTTGCCTCCACTTTCACCTCAACAAACTGGCACAGCATCAGCATTACTGCAGCTAAGGGCCAGGAATAGAACCCACAATGGTTCCATCGAGAAGTGAAGCCTCTAACTATGGGTTGCACATTTTACCCCTGCGTCACCACTGTGCCCCAAGAGACCAGATGGCTCTTAGTAAAGGGCCTCTACTCGTGGAGTACCCCCCACAGTGCACCATAAGGGATGTGGTCAGATGCCTTCTCTAGGTCCACAAAACACATGTAGACCGGTTGGGCAAACTACCATACTCCTTGAGCACCCTGTAGAGGGTAAAGAGCTGGTCCAGTGTTCCACAGCTTGAATGAAAACCGCACTGCTTCTCCAGGCCAAGGACTCCTTCTTCAGCTTGACGGCATTCTTTACTGCCGGTGTCCACCACTGGGTTTGGGGATTGACACTGTGACAGGCACTGCAGACCTTACGGCCTCAGCTACAAGCATGGCAGGTTTTGTGTCAATCACTTTAGATGCAGATCTCTTGCTGCTGATTCCCCCAAATAAAAAATGACCCACGTGGGGTCAATGATTTATTGCCCATCAGTATACATATCAGAATTTGAATAGCTAGTTTTTGACTCTTCAGGTTGGAGGGGAGTTCCTGCCTCAAGTGGAGGAGTTCAAGTATCTCTGGGTCTTGTTCACGAGTGAGGGAAGAATGGAGCTGGAGATCGACAGATGGATCGGTGCGGCTGCCGCAGTAATGGGGGCACTGTGCTGGTCCATTGTGGTGAAGAGAGAGCTGAGCCAAAAAGCGAAGCTCTCAATTTACCGGTCGGTCTACGTTCCTACCCTCACCTATGGCCATGAACTTTGGGTCATGGCCGAAAGAACGAGATCCCGGATACAGCGGCTGAAATTAGCTTCCTCCGTAGGGTGGCCGGGCACTCCCTTAGAGATAAGGTGAGGAGCTCCCATCCGGGAGGGGCTCGGAGTAGAGCCACTGCTCCTGCACATCGAGAGGAGCCAGTTGAGGTGGTTCGGGCATCTAGACCGGATGCCTCCTTGACGCCTTCCTCGGGAGGTGTTCCAGGCACGTCCCACCGGGAGGAGGCCCAGAGGACGGCCCAGGACACGCTGGAGGGACTATGTCTCTCGGCTGGCCTGGGAACGACTTGGGCTCCCTCCGGAGGAGGTGTCTGGGGAGAGTGATGTCTGGGTGTCTTTGCTGAGTCTGCTGCCCCCGTGACCCGGTCCCGGATAAGCGGAAGACGACGAGCACGAGTATGAGTTTTGGACTGTTTTGCTCCAGCCCCTCCCTGCTTGCCCCACAGTAATTGAGTGACGGATGGTGGTCAACATGTCAGCAAAGAAATTTGAGAGCGGTGCTCGTAAAAGAAAAAATGTTTGTCAAAAGGAGCTTCGAGAGAAAGAATTACTGGAAACTATGCCAATCCTGACAGAGTTTTTCATAACATCTGCCAGAGAAGATGACCCTGCTGAGGGATGCTCTCAGGCTAAGATTTATCCACCACCTGAGGGAGAGATGGATGAGGCGCGGCTGGCGCAAGTGGATGCTTTGCTCGCCGAAGGGGAGTAGAGCCCTTATTGGGCCCTTATTCTGCATTGGACAAAAATACAAGCATCAAAGATGATTTTCCTCAAAAACAAATTTTAAACTCAGCAACTCAGCATTCTAAGGGAATGGCTGTGTTATTCACCATCAAAAGCTACTGTGTTTTGTTTGTAAAGTATTTGGTGACAAGGAAATGTCTACATTTGTGATTGCTGTATTTTCTGACTGGCAACATGATAATGAATGTTTAGTAGAGCATCAAAAAACTGTGAAGTTCACAGGAAAGCCATGGTGGCTTATATTAATCAAGCAGCTGATGTTGGGACAGTGGACTCAGAACTGAAGAAAGAGTTTGATAGAGTGTCAGTTGGACAGAGGTTCTGGAGAGGGTAGTGTCTGTAGTTAGGTATTTGGCAGAAAGAGGACTTGCTTTCAGGGGGAATATCCATTAATTCTGGAGATACCATCAAAGGAAATTATCTTGGTTGCATGGAGCCGATCAGTCATTTTGATCCTTTTTTAACAGCTCACGTTAAAAAATATGGACATTTTGGCAGAGGAACTCCATCCTACCTTTCCTGGACTGTGTGCGAGGAATTCATCCAGCTGATGGGACAGAAGGTGCTGGATGAAATCATCAGCAGAGTGAAAATAGCTAAGTATTTCGCCATCAGTGTGGACTTGACATCAGACATCACCCATGTAGACCAGCTGACTTTCATCCTCCGTTTTATGTCACCAGAGGGTTGTATAGAGGAACCTTTTGTCAAATTCCTGCCTAAAAGTGAGACACTATTTAACTCAATAGTTAGTGTTTTAAAGGAGATGGAATTGACATTAATAACTGTAGAGGACAGTGTTATGACAATGCTAGCAGCCTACAAAGGTGTGCAGCCTACAAAGGCGTGCACGCTTGCATCAAACAGGTAAACCCATTAACAGAGTGGGTTCCCTGTGCAGCGCACACCTTGAACTTAGTAGGGCTTAACAGTGTAAATTTCTGTGAGGAAACAGAACATTTGTTTTGTTTTCTACAAGCTCTGTTGAATTTTTCATCCAAGTACGCTTCACGCTGGTATCATGCTGGTGAAAGCTTTGGACTTTTAAACAGACTGTACCTGATATCCCCCATGGACCTCCGCTGAGTGGCGTTGAACCTCCTCAAGAAGTACAGCAGTGACTTGGAAGAAGACTTTGTGGAGGAAGTTGTACATTTCAAAAAGTTAGTGCAGGATGAAAAGCTGAGCATGTCTGCAGTGGGATTACTGAAATGTTTAAGAATAGAAAATTCCACAGTGTTTCCCAACACAGACATAGCTCTGCGACTTCTCCTGACTATGCTAGTTACTAACGCAAGGGGAGAACGAGCTTTTTCCAAACTTGCCTTAGTGAAAAATAGACTGCGATCAAGCATACCGCAAGACCGTAAGACAGTAACCTCACACTGATGTCCATTGAGCATGACATCCTTTGTGATTCGGATTTGAAGGAAATAGTCTTTTTTTTTCTGCAAAGAAGACTAGGAGAAAGCATTTCTAAAAGGTACAGTGGTATATTTATTGATTTCCTACATCCTGTTCAGGTTTTTAGAAGCTTAGTTGTGCAATGATATAAGAGAAATGTGAATATGCTCAGACATTTAACTGGAGCAGGGGTTTTTCACTGATGGTGGGTAATCTTGTATAAATGTCGATCATTTTCATCATCTGATATCTTGCGTTCTGGCCATGTCACTGTCTATAGCTGTGCTGATTGGATCTATGAGGGCATGTATGTGTGGGTGTGTGTCTGCAACTTGTTAAGTGACCAGAGGGTCTGTGGCGGAAGAGAGAAAAGGCTTTGACATTTGTTGGTTTTCTGTGCAGTTGCTGTTTTAATAGTTTATTAAATAGTTTAAATTATAACACTGATAGCTTTCTGTTTCTGTCACTATTTGTGATAGTAGGCATGTTTTTTTTTTTTCGGGGTGGGGGGGGGGGCTAGCAGACACCTTAGTCCGAGGGCCTGCCGGCAGGTTCAGTAGGCCCTGGCTACGGGCAGCAGAATTGACAATAGATTTCTAATTGGTTCGTAGGAATTCCTTTGTGTTCTTAACTCTGTCAGAGATTCGTGAACCATTGTCTTGACCACTAAGGGGCCAACATGTCGGGCAGCCACAAGATCACCACAGCAGTTGGAACCTGAAGGGACCAAGGTAGTAGGGACACATTGTATTTCACCCTGAGAGGGCCAGTCCCCAAGACGTCTAAAGGGAGGGATACCCACCAGAGCCCAGTACAGCCTTCATGGCCCTCAACCAGCCCAACAAAGCTCTGGGAGCAATAGACCACAACACAGGATATTAAAATATCTTTACGGCCAATAATTTCAAAGTACAACTTCCAAAGGTTATTTATCCCTCTTAATTTATAGGCCTGGTGCTCAATTCTTTGGACTTGTTTTTTTAAACAAACATTTCTAGCCATGCTGGCTGGACATACATGTCTGTTTAACATATTGCCTGTTGACAATGTGCAATTGTGTCAATGCTGACAAAATGGGAATCCCACATAAGACTGATATAGCAGGTTTTGCGTAGTTATGTGGTCTAACTTTAACATGAAATCTAGTCAGTGAATGTTCAGTAACCAGTATAAATAAATCATTTATCAGCTGAGCTATAAAGTAAATCAGGATAAACAATAATTGCTGCGCACCTACAGTAGCATACACAGTCAAATTAGTAGTATTCTGAGCAAGAGGCTTGCCATTGCAGTCAGCAACCCGAAAAATACTTTTTTCCCCGAAAACATTACATCTGCCCTACACAGAAATTGTACCCACACATATTTTCAGATTAAATTTACCACTAACCTGTAAAGAACAGTGCAACAAGCAATGTCCTTCTTGCTTTCTCTCAAGCCAGTCTGACGGTAGACAGCTCAACCACAAAATACAGAGGTTGGACAATGAAACTGAACACATGGTTTAGACACATAATTTATTAGTATGGTTAGGGCCTCCTTTTGCGGCATTACAGCGTCAATTCGTCTTGGAATGACATATACAAGTCCTGTACAGTGGTCAGAGGATTTTAAACCATTCTTCTTGCAGGATAGTGGCCGTTCACTACGTGATACTGGTGGAGGAAAACGTTTCCTGACTCGCTCCTCCAAAACACACCCAAAGTGGCTCAATATATTTAGATCTGGTGACTGTGCAGGCCATGGGAGATGTTCAACTTCACTTTCATGTTCATCAAACCAATCTTTCACCAAGTCTTGCTGGTGTGTATTGGTGCAGTGTCATCCTGATACACGGCACCGCCTTCAGGATACAATGTTGAACCATTAGATGCACATGATCCTCAAGAATGGTGCGGTAGTTCCTTGGCAGTGACAACCCATCTAGCACAAGTATTGGGCCAAGGGAAGGCCATGATATGGCAGCCCAAACCATCACTGATCACCCCCATGCTTCACTCTGGGCATGCAACAGTCTGGGTGGTACGCTTCTTGGGGCTTCTCCACAACCATAACTCTCCCGGATGTGGGGGAAAACAGTGAAGGTGGACTCATCAGAGAACATACATGTTTCACATTGCCCAGCCCAAGATTTGCGCTCCTTGCACCATTGAAACTGACGTTTGGCATTGCATGAGTGACCAAAGGTTTGGCTATAGCAGCCCGGCCGTGTATATTGACCCTGTGGAGCTCCCAACGGACAGTTCTGGTGAAACAGGAGAGTTGAGGTGCCATTTAATTCCTGCCGTGATTTGGGCAAGCCGTGGTTTTATGTTTTTTGGATACAATCCGGGTTAGCACCCGAACATCCTTTCAGACAGCTTCCTCTTGCGTCCACAGTTAATCCTGTTGGATGTGGTTCGTCCTCTGGTGGTATGCTGACATTACCCTGGATACCGTGGCTCTTGGATACATCACAAAGAATTGCTGTCTTGGTCACAGGATGCGCCAGCAAGAACTGCACCAACAATTTGTCCTCTTTGAACTCTGGTATGTCACCCATAATGTTGTGTGCATTTCAATATTTTGAGCAAAACTGTGCTCTTACCCTGCTAATTGAACCTTCACACTCTGCTCTTACTGGTGCAATGTGCAATCAATGAAGACTGGCTACCAGACTGGTCCAATTTAGCCATGAAACCTCCCACACTAAAATGACAGGTGTTTCAGTTTCATTGTCCAACCCCTGTACATCACAACCAAGAATTCCCCCAGTGGCAGAAATTGGTACTAAACCACCTCTAGTTTCACACTTATTTCTGGAAAACTCAAAATTGTTCAGTTTATTCTATACACAAATAGTTATTTATCCTTCCATAAAAAGAAATATATGAAATAAAGTGACAAAACATTCATGTGTCTCACAGACTATAATAATTTTAGAAAAGATGGGGTCAGAAATAAGGGTGAAGGGCTAATGTTCTACATAACAGTGTAGTCAATTAGAACAGAAATGTACACATAACCTCAACTGTATTAGTCTCATGATTCTCACCACAAATAGTAATAACACATGATTGGGTTGTGGGAAAAAAATGTTCTTGCGTAAACCTAATTAGTTCTTACCTTTGTGTAGAATACGTTTCTCTGCTCCTGCTTTGAAGGTTGCCTGCTTTGCAGCTGTAACAGAACAGAGAAACAACAAGCCTGTTCTCATAATACCTTGACTGCCGAGAAGCTTGTCACCGTTGGACACTGTTGTAGATATTTTGGATTTCTTCTGTCCTATGTATTAGAGACGTGTACGACTGTGTATATTAGAGCTATTCTCTGTAAGCCAGAGAGCAACTCTCTGAAAGAGCAAGCATTCTGACGCTCTGATAGAAACTGTGCTCTCTCTCTACAGTTTATTTGAATAAACCTCACTGATTTTTTCTGCAACAGTTGTATAGGCCTCCATCAGCTTATAATGTTTTCTATATGAAGGTGGAGGCTGGATAATGTGACTCAAAGAATTAAGTTATTCTCCTTGAAGATTTAAACATCAGTTGGCTTGACAGAACTAATTGGTTGACATTTAAAACAATTAATAAATAGGTTTTACTTTACTCGGTCAATTGAAGGCCCTACCATATTAGTTTGAACACGAACTGTTTAGACTTTTGCCTTCAGGTCAACGGAGACAGTTTTTTCACCCATCCTGTTTCTCTGATGAACACAACGAACACTTTATAGCCTGAGTTTGTATACAGTTGCCATTTACATGTTTAATCAGTCCAGTTGATGTGAAATTTAAATTTTTTGTTGATGTGTTTTAATGCCTGTATCAAATTTGGAACCTCTCTCCTTGGTACTCTTACTCACTGGGAAATTGTACTTGGGGGACACACCTGCCCACACTGTAACACCACCACCACAAAAGGCTTTTCTGGTGACAACAATTGCTGATGCATAGCTCTGACCTTGATGTCTCCGACATCATTGGCAGCCATTACTGTATTTTCACTCAGTATTAATCAACTTTCATCAGAGAACAGCAGTGAGGCCTGTTGGTCCCTTATCCAACATAAATGCTCCCTGGCCCATGTAAGACGTTGATGTCTCTGCCAGGTGGTGTGGTCAGGTACCCTACAATTGAGTGCCTCTCACCTCCCTTGAATCTTCCTGGAGTGGAGTAGCATTCATCATCCACATATCTTAAAATAATTAGATAAACTGTAATGAATAGATAACACAGGAGTTTACCTTTTTGAATTAATTTACTGAAATAAATTTACTTTTAAATGATATTCTAATGTATAGAAATACACCTGTGTGTTATAATAAATAGGTTTAAATGATTTGGTGATTGTTGTAACATTGTTGCCACTGAACTCAACTTATTGCCCAGGTCTCCCAAACCCTCTATATTCATAGATGAAATTAGTATCAATGGCAGGTGATGCTTTTCATGTTGATCAGGTTCTTAATAGGAGTGTGTTAACAAGTATAGAATTAAGAGCCTTTCTTTATTTTGTCTCTCCTACATTCAGAAATTGTACTGTTCAAACATCAAAATCTCAAATCTGAAAAACCAGTGCCTTTATCAGCTCTTGATGCTAACCTGCTTTTACTTTAATTTGAGCTCCACTCTTTTGCAAGTGTATTTGTATCTGCAATAAGAATCTATTTTATTTTCTCCACCTGAAGCTATCTTTATTTGTTTCTTTTAAGACACTGGAAAAGACACTCAGAATGTGGCCCATCTTGTAAAAAAAAGTCAATATTCAGTAATGAAATTCCAGTTGCCCCATTATCGCCCACTTTCACCATTCCCCCTGGTGATGATCGATTTGTGATGAAGGACTTCACTGACTTTGATTTTCTATTCAGAGAAGATGTGGATGCTGAGGCACATTGCTGACTGGTTTTCCCTTGAGGAAGGTATTCTTGTTGCTCATGCTTTATTTTTTCTCCTCCATACCATTGATACTTTCTTACAAAGCTGACTGCCCTGTTAGGCCAGTTTAGCAATGTCAGAGGTGTCCAACTCTTGTGGGTTTGTTCATGTTAAATCAGCAGGTATATATGGGTGGCTGATTTATGCTTTAGGTGCTAAAATGTGATGCAATGAGTTTAGTGGAACTGATAGGGTTATAAAAGTAATCAATGAAACATTCAGAGTGTAAATCTGTAATTCAAGTAAATTTTATTTGTTGATTACATTTGAACTGATTCTATATTATCTATAACTACATGTTTTAAAATGAATTTGAATCAATTTAGATCACAGTGCGGTGTTTAGCCGCTTTACTCAGCAAATCACTTTTTCATCCTATATTTTGTCTCACGGTGGCTGACTGGCAGTCGCTTAGTTATGGATGGCAACCCAATCGTCTTTAGCAGCTTCACACAGGTGACAGCTCAAAATTCTTATTGAAATATGTGTTTCATAATTATAATAATAATTGAAAAATATGCTTTACAGCGTGTCTGTTACTACAGTGGAAAAAATAAGTATTTGATACACTGACGATTTTTCGGCAGTGTATCAAATAGTTTTCTCACTTACAAAGAATGAAGAGGTCTGTAATTTTCATTGTAGGTGCACTTCATTTGTGAGAGAAGGGCTGAATCGAGACATCGAAGCAAATTATCTGTCGCTATACTTTGTTAAATTTTGTTTAACTATTCAGCGCACCATTGTTATGGTTTGCACAAGGCTATGGTTGCACAAAGCAACTAGCCTTCTCAAACAGATGCTATTAAAGTATTTTTTCTATTCTATAGGTCAGGCATTAATCATGCATGGGTTTGGCAAGATTGATCCAAAAAATGAGGCTAATCACAATTAAATCATAATAGAACAAGGGAGGCAATTACGTTTAAGCATAAGGCCAGATTGTTCTGTATTGCTTTGTTCCCATAATATATAAAATTATCATTCAAAAACTGCTTTTGGTATTTACTAAAGTTATCTATGTCTGACAATAAATTAGTTTGACTAACTGAAACATTTAAAGGTGACAACAGAGCAAAACCAAATAATTTTTTACAACACTGTTAACAGGAACAAGCTAAAGTTGTCCACAACATAACCCAAGCTTCTGCTGTTGCCCCCTCTACTGATTGTAATTGTTAATATTAGGTACTGATTAGTTAGAGTTCATGTTCTAAATTAACATTTTAATATCTTGTTAAAACACCCGGGAACTGGGCAGTATCTTAAGTTTGCTTAGGGCTGTGCTCTTCTGGAGAGAGGTTTCAGAGGTTGTTCCTGGAATCTGCTGCAGCCACCTCCCCAGTTTGGAGGTTACAGCTCCAACTGCACCAATAAACACTGGCACCACTGCGGACAAAGATCCAGTATTCATGTTTCAGGACACTTCATCTCCCACTTCTGAATTATTGTTAGGAGAAAATGTGAAGCTTTCTTATTCCAGTGTACCTTCAATTTGCATTGACAAAAGTGTCATAATGTGGTTTGCGGGCAGACCAAAGTGCAGACAAGAGCTGGGCAGCCACATGTTGTAAAAGGTTTTCAGCTATATTTCCAGAGGTTTTCAAAGAAACCAAACAAGGCACTGCAGATACAAACAAAAGTCCAGATCCAAAAACTTAAAAGATTGGTTCTGCAGGAACATGGAAAAACTCAGCACAAATACCTGGGTTGAGAACAGGGTATGAAAAACACAAGGAACCAGCAACAAACAATGACACAAAACCAACTAATATACTGAGGGATAACAAAGGGCAGGTAATCAGAGAAAACAGGGAACAGGTGTGACAAGGAGGCAGGGAAGCAGAAGGAACAGGTGAAACAAATACAAAAGCTGAGGATGGGCAAAGTAACTAATAAACAATAAACAGAAACACAGACCAAGCAAACCTATAGACATAGATAAATAATGAAATGGGGAATAAGAAAACTAGAATAATCATGACTAAAGTAAACAGAGAAACTAGAGGGAACATAGGAACAACAATAACAACCTGAGAACAAACAAAGAACGCATAAAGAAAACCTGAATA
>NC_061817.1:1924624-1933233 GCF_021462225.1 Girardinichthys multiradiatus | reverse complement strand
GCTCTCTCCCTTTTCCCAGTGGTTCTACTACCATCTGGGAAATTACACTGCTCCTGGTCAGAACCAACCAATCAGAACCAGGAGGAGTATCTTAATAGTGTCAATCATGCTCATATATGCACTGCTCACTCCCTCCCCCGCATGCCGCACACCTTTGTTCTAGCTGGTGTGCTGCAGCTGTGCTAATGGTATGGGTAGTCATAATCAATGTAAAGCATATTATTGATGATACCAGCGAATATGCCATACCTCTTTATCCGCCGTCATTGGTGGCTCTGCTTATTAGCTAAAAACTCAATCAGACAGATGCAGGTGAACCAGGACATTTGGACATTTTGTTTCTATGAGTTTACTTCCCTATGCTTTATTCATGTAAAGCACTTTGAATTGTCTTGTCACTGAAATGTGCTACACACCTGTGCAGCATACTGTCTTGCCTTACCTTAATGAATCCTGATTGAAATTTATAAATATTGCTGTATTTATCTAAAGCAGCAGTTAGCTGCTTAGCCAAAGTCTCAGATGATGAAATTCCTTGAAAAAATATTACAGTCGTCATTAATGTCAGAATGTCCGAATCAACTTCATTGGCCACGTTTGTGTGCACAAACAAGGAATTTGACTTCCGTTTCTATCACTCACATTGTATAACAACATCAGTTCATACATTAAAAACATTAAACATTAAAGTCACCAGCAATAACCAGTCTGGACAGTTTTGAGATTTCCTTTGTCGGTCTTTGTTTATCATATTTGGGTAGTTAGGTTTCTTGTATTTAGAGTTGATTTTCATCTCTTATTGGTAGCTTCCTGTTTTATTTGGAATAGTCTGGCCCTTATTCTTTCTGTTTTTGGGTTTCCCAGCCTCCTGATGGTTTTGAGTCTTTCTTATATCTAGCTGTGTTCTGTTGTTGTATTGCTCATTAGTTTCTTGCCTCTGTTTAGTTCCTCTTCTGCAGTTCATTCTCTTTGATTGCCTCTGTCTCTGTTCCCTGATTGCACTCTAAGCTGCTTCCACTCTGCTCATTAGTCTCACCTGTTTCTTGTTCCACTAATCAATTCTCTTCAATATGTATTCCCCTTTGGTTCTTCAGACACTCCTGGTTCTTCTGCTCAATCCTACTCTAGTGTGTTCTGTGTAATTCTTCCCTCCCATTGTCTTCCCGCCATGTTCCTGGTTTGTTCTTGGATTTATTTAGTTTCTGTCATCGTTTTGTTTAGGCGTCTGACCCACATGCAGAAAAACTCTCAGAAGAATTGGAATCAGTTAAATGATATTTATTGAATCCAATGGGTAATGAGCAGCAGAGAGTCTGGTACAGGGGGAAACAGCATCGTGGAGAACCGGGAGCTCTGAAAGAGAGTTACTGGTGAGAAGGGGAATCCAGAGAACCGAGAAGGGGAGAAGAAAGGAGCTTACTAGATGATGTGTGATGGTCCGCCAGGGGGAGGGTGAGTGGTCGATGGTTTTGTTGAAAGCGGGGAGTCCATTGAATGGATGTTTGTTCCACAGCGTTGATGAAATCCAGTGGGTAATGAAAACTACAGTGGTGCTGGGCAAATAGGTAGTGCAGAAGACGAGGTTGAAGATGGATAGGTTGGTCAGCAGAACGGAAGCCAGTCGTGGGAATGTGATCCAGGTAAAAACGGAGTTCCTTGTAATGGCGGAGGTAAGTTCACAGGACAATCTGCACGTAGGAACTGGAATTGGTTATGCCTTCAGGAGAGGAGACACAAGGATTACTGTTGGTTCTTCAGGTGAGAGATCAGATGGCTCTGGTAGGATGCTCAGGTTAGTTCACAAAAAGCTCAGAATAATGCTCAGTTTCGTTGTCCGATGAGCTAACCCCTCCCTCCTACTTCCCTATATCTAAAGGGATTGCTCAATCCAGCTCTCCATCCAATAGGTCCGGACTTCCCTAAACCTGAAAGGTCTTAATAAGCAGGTTTAATGAAAGTTCTGTTTAAGCTGGTGTCGGGAAATGACTCGCCTAGCCTCTGACAGCCTTCATACAAAAGTCTCGCCCTTCTTCAACTGGTGGTCTGGACGACTGACTAGCCTATCGCAGTCATCGACACTTTCAACAGTCACTTTTGTTCACGGCTGCTCATTCCTTAATTTTACAACTGGCTCTTGGCTAGGTTGATTTTAGTGGCTCGGCACGAGCCTCAAGGGTGCTGAAACTAATGAGTTTGGAGAGGCTTTGAAGACGGAGGCTCATCCATGCACCTGATGGAGAAGTTTCTTCTGGTAACAACGAGTGGTTTCTTGAAGGGAATACAACTTAATCTTCGGTTTTCTTCCTTTAAGTGGCAGGCACTGATACTCCAGGCTTCGATGGTTAAACAGGATCTTTGTGTTATTTGTCTCCGAAGACAGTAGTTTCCAGAGGCTGAAGAGTTGAAGGAAACCCAGAGACATAAATGAGGTTTATTCAGGACTTCCAGAAGCCTGAAACTTAGATCAGCTGTTCACCGATCAAATTCACTTCTGTTGTTTGGATAAAAAGGCTTTTAGATGAAATCAGATTCTTAATTTTGAGGCGTAGTCCTTCCAGGGCAAACGGGTTAATCCTCTTTTTAATGCAGTCGATCAGTTGGGCTGTGTCTCTTTTCCTTTTCCATCTAAGCTTCTTTTCTCCGTCCGATCTTGTTCGCTGGTCTTCTGCGAGGAAACAACCCCGTTCCCTCCTTCAGCATTGCTTTTATGGTGCTTGATGCTTTCACCAGTCAGCCCCTTATTAGGCTTCTCAGTTATTGCGCAACCTATTCAGCTCAGCCTCTTGGTTACTGCTCAATACTTTAGTCATGGTCATTGTAACCTACTGATGCTGTTTCTTGGCCTTGGAGATGCCGGTAATAGCCACGCAGCTGGCTGTAGTCGCATCCTCCCTTCCTCCCGTTAGCCTTGAAAAGGTTCGCTGTCAGCATGCAGCTGGCTCTCGTCACTCGTAGTCATCCTACAGTTCTTTCCCGAATCTGCTCAGTTTTAAACTTTACACAGTATTACACATTCCATTTAACCATGATTAAAATACTGAATAGTCCAGCTTTGTCCTGATGACTAGTTCCTTCTGTCATGCTGAATGAGGTTGTTGCAGGACCAAAGTGCAGGCAAGAGCAAGGAAGCAGCACAGTGAGATGATAAATGTTTTAATGAAAAGAACAAGTAAACTTACAGGTGCAGGTGCAGGTTGGATAAGAAAAACTTAAAGGTCAAAAAACTGCAGGTGAAAGGAACAAAAAACGTCTAAGTGAACAGAAATAAGTAAACAATGAGACTACAAACAGAGCAAAACAGATATACAAGAAAATACAAACTAAAACATTGACTATAGGAATCCTGGGACTTAAACACTTAAACACCAGCATGAATATAATAAACATGAATGAACTGAAATAAAGCAAATGAAGAACGTGGCAGTGCAGAAAAAAAAACAAAACAGAACCTAAACTCAAAACCCCAAACACAGGCAGATAATTACATTCTAGGTAGGCTTTACCTGCCCTCATCTTACACCCAGCTATTATCTTTTATAAACTGTTGTACTGTTTCAGGGACATATTTGCACATCCTGCTTCTTGGGTTCTGCTTGATGTGGTAGACCCTGTAGTCCACTTAAGAGAGTCCATTTCTTTGGCCAAGCCATGATTAGTGCCTCTGTGCTGTCCTTTAGTCCAGCCCACTCTAACAATTGATAGCACTTTTTAATATCTGCCACTTTCTCAATCTGTCAGTGGCATGCACCATGCAGAGGCAGGTCTTTCCATGATGTTTCCCTCTGGTCCTTTTCTTGCACTGTGGGTTTCCACTGCCCGAGACATTCATTAGCAGTTGATTGTTGTGAGGCAAGAATGTATTCCAGGATATTAGCTGTTCCATCCTTTTGCTTGACATTAAGTTTCAGGGTACTGTAATTTGGGTGGAACCCCAAATGCATTGTGAGCTTCCTTGTCTTCATATCAGTGTCAGTATGCTTATATCTCCTTTGTCTAAGGTATTATAACAGCAGGTTATCTGATGACTGGCATTGCTTATGTGTTGATTACTTTGACTTAGTTTTTACCATTCACTGAGTTTTCAGGATCTGCCTTACACGCTTAAATGCACAGTTGTAGCTGACTGCCCTTTGGCCAATGGTGTGGAGAAGGTTCATTCTTAAGTTAGTATCCATAGCCATTCTTTGTTGTTGGACCATTTGTTTGCTACTATACCTCCCAGTGTCATCTGCTACTATATACCCTAGTATTGTCTGCTACCATAGCTCCCAGCATGAATTGCAGCTAATAGGATGGGGCATTGCAGCTCTGATGTCACAGTGAGCTACATAAGGACACGGGAGATGCCCAACCATTGCTTTTTCTCCCACAACGGAGGCACATCAACCATTGTTTTTTCTCACGCAACGGAGGCGCTTCATTCTGGAGGAGAAACCACATCTGCGTTTTTTCTCCTCCTCACTGGCCAACTCATGAGAAGCTCAACGAGCTAACAGCTTGCAGGGATAGGAAGACCAGCAAGTTTTACTTTACCAATCAAGGGCGTGGATTTAACACGAAACCCAAGAAAAACCCATGGAGGTTTTCCAAGGAGACGAAATTTTCCTCTTTGTTTTTGCTCCAGTCGACTGCTGATGGTCCGTCATATTTTCCCCTTTGCCAAAGGAGGAAGGCCGACCATCTTTGAGTTTGTTACAGACACGTAACAAACTCAGCCCTCTACCCCTGCTCCAGAGAAGATGACACCAACTAATCCCGTTTTGTTTTATCTCTATTAGAAATAGCTCGGGCAGGATAGAGTAGGATTTTAGGTCGATTTAGAATCGCCACTTATAGTCCAATGTGTTCTAAGTTGTATGTGCATGCAATGTCTTATTGAAACTTTGATTGCTGTTGGACTCTGAAAGCCACCGTGCTTTGAAGCTGTGGTGTCTCACCGTGTCTGAACACCTGAGCGCAGACTCAGGTGAACTTAAAGTTGGACTGCTAGAACCTCATGGTGAAACACTCACTGTTCCATTGTCTTCACTCTTAGTGATTTTCCACTGGTTGCCGCCTAAAAGTTTTACGACTCTTTGTGTTTCACCGAGCTCCAACTTTGGGGGGTATTGTGACTGCGGCCTGGTGGAGGCCGCTCTCAAAGCTTTGCCCAGTACCATAATTTATCTTGTTTTTGCCAAAACTGCTGGTTTGACTTTCATAGACACTCAATGTTGTTTTATCTTGTTTAGTTAGTTATTTTACGCCTTTTGTGTAAAATTTTTGCATGTTTGATTAAGTGAAGATTATTGAATCAGAATAGCGAGGTGTATCAGGGCTGTTGATTTAATAAATATTCACGTAGATAAAGAGAAAGCGTTTGTGTTTATTTTGAGCAAAAGTGATTTGTCTGTCAAAATAAGGTCAAAGTTCCCCACTTGCGGTTGATTAAACAGTGACATCTAGTAATAGTTATCAAATATTACTGAGAATTTAATAATTGTAATTATCAAGGGTCTCGAGCCATACTCACAACACCAGAGGACATCTCTCCTTTTGTACTCGTACTCGTACTCGTCGTCTTCCGCTTATCCGGGACCAGGTCGCGGGGGCAGCAGACTCAGCAGAGACGCCCAGACATCCCTCTCTCCAGACACCTCCTCCAGCTCATAGTCCCTCCAGCGTGTCCTGGGCCGTCCCCTGGGCCTCCTCCCGGTGGGACGTGCCTGGAACACCTCCCGAGGAAGGCGTCCAGGAGGCATCCGGTATAGATGCCTGAGCCACCTCAACTGGCTCCTCTCGATGTGGAGGAGCAGCGGCTCTACTCCGAGCCCCTCCCGGATGGCCGAGCTCCTCACCCTATCTCTAAGGGAGTGCCCGGCCACCCTACGGAGGAAGCTCATTTCAGCCGCTTGTATCCGGGATCTCGTTCTTTCGGTCATGACCCAAAGTTCATGGCCATAGGTGAGGGTAGGAACGTAGATCGACCGGTAAATTGAGAGCTTTGCTTTTCGGCTCAGCTCTCTCTTCACCACAACGGACCGGCACAGCGCCCCCATTACTGTGGCAGCCGCACCGATCCGTCTATCGATCTCCCGCTCCATTCTTCCCTCACTCGTGAACAAGACCCCAAGATACTTAAACTCCTCCACTTGAGGCAGGAACTCCCCTCCAACCTGAAGAGGACAAGCCACCCTTTTCCAGTCGAGTACCATGGCCTCGGACTTGGAGGAGCTGATCCTCATCCCAGACGCTTCACACTCGGCTGCAAACCGCCACAGCGCATGCTGTAGGTCTTGGCTAGAGGTGGCCAGCAGGACCACGTCATCCGCAAAAAGAAGAGACGAAATCCACTGGTCCCCAAACCAGACCCCCTCCGGCCCTTGGCTGCGTCTAGAAATCCTGTCCATAAAGGTTATGAACAGGACCGGTGACAAAGGGCAGCCCTGCCGGAGTCCAACATGCACCGGGAAGAGGTCCGACTTAGTGCCGGCAATGCGGACCAAACTCCTACCCCGCTCGTACAGGGACCGGATGGCCCCTAATAAAGGGCCCCCGATTCCATACTCCTGGAGCACCCCCCACAGGGCATCACGAGGGACACAGTCGAATGCCTTCTCCAGGTCCACAAAACACATGTGAACCGGTTGGGCAAACTCCCATGAACCCTCGAGTACCCTGTAGAGGTATAGAGCTTGTCCAGTGTTCCACGGCCGGGACGAAAACCACACTGCTCCTCCTGAAGCCGAGGTTCAACTATCGGTCGGACTCTCCTCTCCAATACCCTGGCATAGGCCTTACCAGGGAGGCTGAGGAGTGTGATCCCCCTGTAGTTGGAACACACCCTCCGGTCCCCCTTCTTATGAAGGGGGACCACCACCCCAGTCTGCCAGTCCAGAGGCACTGTCCCCGACCGCCACGCAATGTTGAAGAGGCGTGTCAACCATGACAGCGCTACAACATCCAGAGACTCAGGGCGGATCTCATCCACCCCCGAAGCCTTGCCACCGCGGAGCTTTTTAACCACCTCGGTGACTTCAGCCTGGGTGATGAAAGAGTCCAACCCCGAGTCCCCAGCCTCTGTTTCCACCACGGAATGCGTGATGGCAGGATTGAGGAGATCCTCGAAGTACTCCTTCCACCGCCCGATAATGTCCTCAGTCGAGGTCAGCAGTCTCCCGCCCCCACTATAAACAGTGTTGGCGAAGCACTGCTTCCCCCTCCTGAGGCGACGGACGGTTTGCCAGAATCGCTTCGAGGCCAACCAGTAGTCCTTGTCCATGGCCTCACCGAACTCCTCCCAGGTCCGGGTTTTGTCTCTGCCATAGCCCGGGCCGCAGCACGCTTGGCCTCACGGTACCCATCAGCCGCCTCAGGAGTCCCACAAGCCAACCACAGCCGATAGGACTCCTTCTTCAGCTTAACAGCATCCCTTACTGCCGGTGTCCACCACCGGGTTCTGGGATTGCCGCCGCGACAGGCACTGCAGACCTTATGGCCGCTGCTATGGGCAGCAGCATCAACAATAGATGCAGAGAACATGGTCCACTCGGACTCTATGTCTCCAACATCCCCACAATCTGGTCGAAGCTCTCCCGGAGGTGGGAGTTGAATACATCCCTGGCCGAGGGCTCCGCCAGGCGTTCCCAGCAGACCCTCACTATGCGCTTGGGCCTGCCAAGTCTGTCCGGCTTTCTCCTCCTCCAGCGGATCCAACTCACCACCAGGTGGTGATCAGTGGACAGCTCAGCCCCTCTCTTCACCTGAGTGTCCAAAACATGCGGCCGAAGGTCTGATGATACGACAACAAAGTCGATCATCGACCTTCTGCCTAGGGTGTCCTGGTGCCAAGTGCACTGATGGACACCCTTATGTTTGAACATGGTGTTCGTTATGGACAATCCGTGACTAGCACAGAAGTCCAATAACAAAACACCACTCGGATTCAGATCGGGGAGGCCATTCCTCCCGATCATGCCTCTCCAGGTGTCACTGTCGTTCCCCACGTGGGCGTTGAAGTCCCCCAGCAGAATAATGGAGTCCCCGGGTGGGGCACTATCCAGCACCCCCGACAGGGACGCCAAGAAGGCCGGGTACTCTGCACTACCACTCGGCCCGTAGGCTGAAATGACAGTCAGAGACCTCTCCCCAACTCGAAGGCTCAGGGATACGACCCTCTCATCCACTGGGGTAAACCCCAACACCAGACGGCTGAGCTGGGGGGCAACAAGCAAACCCACACCAGCCCGCCGCCTCTCCCCGTGGGCCACTCCAGAGTAGAAGAGAGTCCAACCCCTCTGAAGGAGATGGGTTCCAGAGCCCACGCTGTGCGTGGAGGCGAGCCCGACTATTTCTAGTCGATATCTCTCGACCTCCCGCACAAGCTCAGGCTCCTTCCCCCCCAGTGAGGTGACATTCCACGTCCCTAGAGCCAGCCTAAGCATCCGGGGATCGGGCCGCTGAGGTCTCCACCTTCGTCCGCCACCCAATCCTCTTTGCACCGGTCCCTCACGGTTCCCCCTGCAGGTGGTGGGCCCATTGGGAGATGGCCTCGCGTCTCTCGTTCGGGCTTGGCCCGGCCGGGTCCCGCGAGGAGCAACCCGGCCACCAGGCGCTCTCTGACGAGTCCG
>NC_061817.1:1921574-1924524 GCF_021462225.1 Girardinichthys multiradiatus | reverse complement strand
TGTTATTTTCCTTTAACTTCCGGATCTTCTGATATTGTGCTACTTTGTGTTGGTCCATCACATAAAATTTAAAAACTATTTAAATACAACATGTGAAACCATTTTATGGGCTTTTTCGAGGCTCTGTACATACTACAGATTTACTTATCTATGATGCATTCATTGCATCAAATGACAATTTTTTATAACTAAAATTGGAATTTAGTATTTCTTTTGTTCCGTTTTTCAGCTTTTTGCAGTTTCCACTGTATCTCTCTAATACAAAATGACCTGTGCTGTTTTGGAGTAAGCTACAAAACAACACTTTTACTTTCAGTTGTGTCAGTTTGTTATTAGTGCTGACAGAAAAAAAAAAAAAAAAAAACATTTCTCTCTGTTGCTACTAGATGTTTGCATTGACTTAGCTATATTTTATCATTGGGTTATTTTGGTGTTTGGAAACAAAGCTGCAGTAAAATCTATTGTAATCTCTGGTTTGCACAAAGGAAAAGAAAGCAACACCAAGCTGCTGCTGAATAAAATGCATGATGGTGAGCAAAGCGTTTTTTACTGTAGAGGGCAGCCTTGCAGATGAAGTCTAGGACAGGCATGGATCAGCATTATTTTTTTCTTTTTCTTTGTGTTTCTCTCAATTTTGTTACAAACACATACAAAAACAAGATTTAAAACTTTTTGTGTGCAGAAGCACGAGTGCCTGTGTGTCACTCCCTGATTGGGTCTGAGTCTGTTTGATTTCACAATGTGGACTGGATAATCCCCTAATCTGATAATGACACACTATGCAGATTTAGTGATTAAAGTTTGGAGGCAAATGGTTGTTGGCATGGGTGCCAAATAAAGGAAAATGGGAGGAAATCTCTGTGTGTAAGGACAATGTGTTGAATACATATTTGTGTGGACTGTGTATCAATTATCATGTTTTTTTTTGCCACTAAGAGAAAACTAGAAAATTTTTTAAATCTTTTGAGATGTTGTAGATTATAAAACAAAGTACATTAGCAGTCAGAGCACGTTGTTGCATTGAAGGATTTGGTCTTACAATGCTTTTAAGGTAATATTGATGCAAATATTTACTTCAAGTTATGAATCTTTCAACACTGCACATAATGCTTTTTCAGGCAAACAGAGGTTGCTGATGTAGCAGTGTTGGATATATACACTATATTGCCAAAGGTATTCGCTAATCTGCCTTGACCCGCATATAAATTTAAGGGAATTCTAATTCTCAATCCATAGGGTTCAATACGACGGTGGTCCACCCTTTGCAACTATAACAGCTTCAACTCTTCTGGGAATGCTGTCCAGAAGGTTTAGGAGCGTGTTCATGGGAATTTTTGACTATTCTTCCAGAAGCACATTTGTGAGCTCATTGAATGATGTTGGACGGTGTTAGAGTCATCCATTTTGGTCGCACAATTGAACATGTGCAGCTCAACAGACATCTGCTCTGACATCACCAGGGATTGTAAAACCCGCAGGAAATAAAGTTTCGATGCCATTTCCAGCGTGTCTAAAGGGACGATCCAACGGAGGTGCATATCTGGAGAGACAAAAGCTCGCAGGCGAACTTTTGCTCCACAAGGCCATTCCCTGAAGAGCTTGAAAGCTCGAAATCTGTCTGATACGAGAAGATCAGAAGATTCATATACCAATCGAAGACCACGCCAACACCCGGCGCCGGTGAAAACCCACAGAGGTTTTATTTCCACGGAGATGAGTTTCCTCCTTGTTGATTCAGTTGACTGTTTTATGCTGAGCTGTGTTTTAATTTGCTGTGCAAGCGCTGCTGAATCATGCATGTTCATGTTTTGTCCGGCTGATCCCAAATCAGCCAGGAGTTAGAAATTGGACTTCAAGTTTTTCATTCAAAGCAACTGCAGTCTGGGCCTCGCCTGACCACTTCTTTGTTCTAGTTTTTTTACTGGAGTTTTTCCACTGAGTTCCCGCTTCAGAGTTTTATGACTCTTTGTTTGAGATTTGGGGCAATCAGCTGCTAGAGGCTAAAGGGGCGCGGCTTCTCTTTCCATTTAACCCAAATTACACATTTTGTCCATAAAACTGCTGGTTTGATCTTCATAGATACTCAATGCGCATATATTTTTCTTATATTATTACTGTTAGAAAGTCATTTCATTCCCTTTGTGTAGAATAGCGCTTGCCAGTTAGGTGAAGGTTTTTGGACCAGAATAATGGTATATCAGAATTATTTGGCTTTAATAAATCTTCATATATATAATTAAGAGAAGTGTTTGTGTTTATTTCATGCAGAGTGATATATCTGTCAAAACAAGGTCGAAGTTCCCTCACCTGAAGCAGTTGTTTAAACAGTGACATTTTGTGGTTTTGGTTAATAATTTATCAATTATTAATGATGAATAGCTAATTGTAATTATTAAAGAGCTTTGAGCCCATAATCACAACACTGATTTCTATTCCTAAGTAATGATTTTTGGTTAAGGAATTAATTTCTTTTCAAATTATGATTTTAAATTATAATTCTTGATAAATATTAATTAATCAATAATCATAATCCTTACATATTTGCTGTTCCCTAAGACGGGCCTTGAAATGACAGATATCACTATTGCACGAAGTAACACAATTGTGATATCATGGAAGCTGTGAGATTTGGTGAAATTTTTGTAGGAGTGCTTGTAAACTAGAGGATGTAACTGGACTAATATTGGCTCAATTCTACTGCAGAGAAGTAATAATATACTCCTAATAGTAATAATAATCTTATAAAGTGCTTTTGTGGACGCAAGGTGGACGTTTTGTGTAGTTTATGGTCAAATTCAACGTAAATTGCCAGCTTGTCAATGCAAGCCCTGCTGGCTTAGAGCTGTAACACAGTCAGCTTGTTACCATAGCAACCAAAAATTCTTGGCACAGTAGGAGGCCTACTATCTGCCTCTGGTGCCTGTTGGTGTAACTACAGCTGTAACTCTCT
>NC_061817.1:1877937-1921474 GCF_021462225.1 Girardinichthys multiradiatus | reverse complement strand
ATATGTCTCCATAAATGTTATGAATGAAACCAGTAATATTTTGAGTTTGTCAGCTGAAGTTTAATAAACATAACAATTTCATTACTTTGATTTTTGTGATATAGAATTTAGGGCTTATTTGTTGGTGTAGACTTATTTTAGACCATAGTTTCAAACAACCAATAAATGTGAGGAATTTGACCGATAGAGTGGAAAATGTGTAAGAGATAATCCGCCTGCACAATCACTTCAAACCTCAGTGCCCCTTTTTGTTGGAATATTTCGGTGACTTTAGTTATGTAAGAGATAAACCGTGTGGGAGAAGGTGGAGATGTTTTGAGCGGGCAGTCAGTCTTAGTGGAATTAGAGGCTGGCTGGCTGTGCGCAGACAGCGCGCATCATGTAGCTGGAGGCTGAGAGCTGAGGAAGCTGCTACCGTCTGTCTCTCGAACCACCGAGCTTGATGTAATGATGCCAACCTTTTCGGTCATGTATAAGGGAGCTGTTATCATTAGCAGGTAAGAGCCAGCGCTTTGGGATGGAGGTGTTGCTCTGATAAGTGTTCGGGTTTCTGTTGTTGGAGGAATGAGGGACGCTTTGTTAGTTGGAGACAGGTGCTTGGTTGAAGTTGGGCTCAGGATCTGTTCGCTTGTTGAACAAGTAAAGACTCTGTCTGTAAAAGTGGAATAATGCTGTTGCTCCGATTATTTTTCTGAACACACGAACCTAAATATGGGTGCAGAGGAAAATAAACACGGTGAGGACACGCAGTGCGTGCTTTATAGATGTCATTATTTGGCTGACTATTAACTCCGCTTTCTATGCTGCCTGTCGCTGAAACGGGATCTGCGTGGATTTGCTTCACGTGGAAAAATAGCCATTGTCAACTATGCGTGCTTTACTGGTGTCATTTTTCACAGGAAGTTACTCCAATCGCTGCTCTTCTTTGCCAGATGTGAGGCTATACTTTCAGTTAGACCAAGTTCATTACGAGTTACTGAAAATGTACCTCTTTTATTGCCGTCTTAGAGCTACTAGCCAGACGTTTCTGTTAAATCAGTTAAACCTATTTTAGTTTTTAGTTCAAGTTCATTGAATCAAGATAAAAGCTACTCTCTTATTTACAAGCTTATGCATAGGACTCTGTTGGCATTACATAAGACACATATATAAACATTTTGCTCCCACACTTTTTGTCTAAAAAAATCATCCTCTACAGTCTGATAAATTTCTCAACCCTTAAGTTTAATTATATCGTTTCTTAAACTAAAAAAAAAGATAAAAAAATAATTGCAAATTTTAGTCCCAATCCCCCTTCTGAGTTGGTTCATTCTAACATGGGTCAGCCCAGTACAATCAAGCCATGGGGAGGAAAGGTAAATTAAACTGACTAGGATTTTGAAGTGTGATAACACTATTCAGATTAAAGCTTCTTGAGTCTACCAGTGTGCTGCACCAACATGTAAAAATACACATTGGTCAGTCTGTTGGAAAAACAGCATTGCAGTGACAGTTTTTCTTGTGAAACTTTAAATTGGCTTATTGGATAAGCAGATATCCAAGACAGTATAAACTAGCAATAAAATCATTATTTTGTTCAGTCTTAGTGGATATGTAATCGTTCTGAACAAACCTAAATCAAATTATGTTGTCCATGTCTTCTCACATCTAAAGTTCTTTATAAAGGACTCTGAACTGCTTTAAGACGTTTCTGATGTTGGACTTGTGGCTGTGTTCAATGTTGGACTCATGTTACGTAATGAAATCCTCCTACATGTTGTAACTGGATGGAAAAGATAAATCTATTTTTAAACCCAGCCAAAACAGAAAGTTTAAGAAAGAATTAGGAGAAAATCTTGGCTCTTTCTTGTGTTCATAAATTTGGTACCAGCCCACCCGATTAAACCGGGTAAGAATAATCTTCTCAGAGAGGAGAAGACACAGCGGATAAAGATACAGAATCTTTCTTTGGGTCAGAGCTGACTTCTTTCCTCTCATGGGAAATTGTTAAATACGTGATTTCTGCTCCACCTTTTCTACAGTTGGTTCCAAGAAACATATTATACTTCAGACGTATAGTGTGAAGCCACTTAACATTTCATTATATGTTGTCATCATCAAGAACGTGTTTCTTTTGACAGAGGCATTTTTAGTGTTCGTCATCATTGCTGTATCTGGTTTAATAACCACTTTATAAATCAAGATCCTTCCAGGTTCGGGGCGCAACGATGGTGGTGTAGGGGTTAAGCATGCGACCCACATATAGAGGCTACAGTCCTTGAAGCTGCCATCCCGGGTTGAGTCCTGGACCCAGAGACCTTTGCTGAATGCTTCCCCCTCTCTCTCCCCCTATTCCTGTCTGACTACTGTTGAAAAACTTTTTAAATAAAAGCCTCTCGTGCTGCCAAAAAAAAAAAAAAAAAAAATATATATATATATATATATAAAATATTCTTCCAGGCACCACTGCTGCTCCAGTACTCTCTCAGTCGACTTTATCTGGTACCCTACCTGGTTAGACATTCTCAGTTTTGTGTTTTTTTCAGTGCTGTCTGTGGCAGAAATGTCCCACTAACTTCTTGCAAAGCCCATGGTTTGAGCAATGCTGGTATCATCTTTGACACAGTTTTTAGAGAAAGAGCAGTAGACACAAGCCAAACATTTATGTTTATACCTGTCTGCAGTGGTGGACAAAGTACTCAGTTTCATAACATGAGTCAAAGTTGAGATCCTACTGGTCCAATTTTACTCCATTAAAAATAAAAGCAGCTCTGTCAAATTATTATTTAAAAGCACTGGAGTGTGTGTTTTCAAAAATACTTAAGTATTCAGAGTACTTTACATCTGAAACAACAAACAATTTTTAACAATGCAGGTCAATTGAGTGTAGGCAGAGAATAATTGTGAAAAGTGCGTGCTATGTTGGACAGATCAGTAACTCAAAATCACAGTTACATGGTGGAGTCCTTGGACCACAAGATTAGGAACAGTATTGTCATGCCTTTTGAGATATTTGTTTCGTGTCCATAAGTTTTAATTGCTTTTGTTTGATGAAGATGCCCCAGCCTGAGCCACAGCCTTTCTTTTGCTAGCAGCTGCAGTCAGATCATATATTTCATAAACTGTGATCCATCCTTCCATCTGTAAATGACAGCACAAAAAATAATGGTTACATTATTAACTAAGATTGGCATTAAATGCTAAACATAAGTCATAAATCAAGTTTTAAATTAGACTCAGTAGGAAGAGTAGTTTGTCTTGCAATCAGAAGGTTGTGGGTTCAATTCCAGCTTCCTCCTGCCATATGTCAATGTGCCCCTGGGCAAGGCACTAACCTCAAGTTGCCTACCAATTTGTGTATCGGTGTAGTAATTGTGAGCGTTAGTGAGTGCAATTGGGTGAATGTGGCTCTAGTGTAAAGCGCTTTGAGTGGTCTGTATGACTGGAAAGGCGCTATATAAGTTCAGTTCATTTACAGGCGCGTCTTAAAGGGATTTATTGGGGAGGAGTATTATAAATTATTATAAATTCAGTACACACAATAGAAATATTTAAAATATGACTTAATTCATTATGGATACAGTTGTTAAAAAACTTTATCTCAGATAATTAGCATCTTGCATAATATGATCATCAAAATCATCAC
Source organism: Girardinichthys multiradiatus (assembly GCF_021462225.1). NCBI lineage: Eukaryota > Metazoa > Chordata > Actinopteri > Cyprinodontiformes > Goodeidae > Girardinichthys > Girardinichthys multiradiatus. The sequence goes on along the minus strand of NC_061817.1, from coordinate 1,917,849 downwards.
AACCACGAAAAGAGAATAAATATGTCACTGTGCGTACTTTATAAGAGTACAAATTACGATTTGAACTACTGACAAAATTTTGCTTTTTTACAATATTCCTAATATTCTTGCTGTCATTCCTGCGACAATGCAGCATTGCAGCCTGCCTGACATAAGCGTGCCCATTGTACCTGCACAGCAACACTAATAGGACAAGAATGATATTTCTTCTTCTCCTCGCAAGCTGCATATCACCACCTACAGTATAGGGATCCATATTTCCACTCAGTGCAACTTTGGGCTCAGTTCGGATCTAACTGTCAGGACATGTTTCATACATTTGTGGAAAGGCAACATGGGAAAAGTAATTCAGTGATGGAATGTGCTATCTCTGGTCCAGCTTGTTTATCAGATTGACGAAGCCCTCGGCTCTCTGTATTTATGAGCATCAAGTACTTGCTAACATACAGTGGCCTCCATTATTTCTTTGTTCAGCTTTGATGTTTTCTTATAACGAGTTCCACTTGTAAAGCTTTGCTACACAGACGTGTGCTGGACTGTTGTCTGTTTCCTCTGACTTTATTTTAAAACACCTCACTGATACTGATAATACCTAACATACAGTCTTCTTCCCTCTGAAATACTATCCCAACTCGAAGGTTTTGTTGGTAGCGCTTTTATCAGGTCATGGATCAGAAAAAGATTGTTTCTTTGACTTTCCGACGCTGCAGTCATCAACAGGACCTGTCAGCATGCCATGAGCATTGATATGTGGAAGTTCATATGAAGGTGCAGATGCATCAGTAGCAGAGCTGTGAAATGATGTTGTTTTGGGCATCAAAGCTAGCTGCATCAATTTTCAAGTCCCTGCATCAATAAAACGTGATCCATTAAATAGAGAGGAAATCTGCACTTTATTTAGAAAAAGCTTCTCCACGATTATTTAATGTTGGGGGTTATCCCGCTGGCACTTACTCTTTACTTGAAAGCAGACATTTGATTCCTTTACTGACATACAGAACACTCTTTGTTTGAAAGCAGACGACAATTAACCGCACTAAGTAGGCGGAACCTGAGCGAGGTACATTGAGGTAAAGATGGCGAGAGCAATAACAATGCACGCAGCTGAACCTGCCTCAGCTTCCAACTTGTCTTGGCCAAGAACTATTTTCCTGTCTTCTTTTATAACAGCTCTGCTAATTTCAAGACAGTTACACATCCCATGAACTTATTTAAAGATATCCAGCCTTATGGTGTTACTGAGAACCAGGCTTTCAATACTTCTTCCATGTTTATTATATGTTTTATTACCTGCTTCATGTCTCAGAAGAGCCTTGGAACTACATTTTTAGCATAGCTGAGCTGCCTCAGTGTCTGTACAGTTAACTTTCAGTAGTGATAAAAGTGCTAGTCTGAATCTGCATTTAATTTTTAATAACTTTATAACAGAAGTTATCAAAAAATATTTTTGACAGTAAGCTTTATGTTGTTGATGATTTTTGCTGCTGACTACTGAACTCCTGCTGAATCTGCAGCCTGACAGGTTTGATCATTTTGCTCTAAGCCTCTGAGTTTTGGGTTATTGTAAGTCAGGTTTTAAAACCTGACTTCTATAAGTGCTTTTGAGTTGGTAGACAAGTGATGGTTGTGAAACACTGTTGTTTTATTACTGTCATTAATAAGGTACATACAACTGACTACACAACCGGTCAAAAGTTTTAGAACGCTTTTCTCACTTAATGGGTCTCTTCATTTTCGTGACTATATAAATTGTAGATTTTCACCAGAGACAACAAACCTGTGAATGAACACACATGGAATTATGTAGTGATCAAAAAGTGTGAAATAACTCTAAACATTTTTATATTTAAGATTCTTACACAATAGCAACCCTTTGCTCTGATGACTGCTTTGGTCTCTTGGCATCCTCTCCAAGAGCTTCATGAGGTGGTCATCTGAAATGGTTTTCCAAAGAGTCTTGATAGAACTTCCCAGAGGTTCATTGAGAGATGACCAGAGATATTTCAGTCATTACAGCAAAGGCTACTTTAAGGATACTTTAAGGATTCTAAAAGATAAAATATTTGTAGTTATATTCCAATTTTTCTTTTGGTACATAATTACATATGTGTTCATTCACTGTTTTGATGCCTTCATTGAGAATCTACATACAATGTAAATAGTCATAAACATAAAGAAAACCATTAAATGAGAAAGGGGTTTTAAAACTTTAGACCGGTAGTGTATGTCTTGTCAGATTGAATCAAACGGCAGTATCATAGTGTTTATCCTAGAATAAGTGAATCCGACTGTGTTGTAATAGAGGCGAGAATCATATTATGTTGTATCTTTTTTTTCCCCTACATTTATCTAAAATGAATCATATCGCTGGCAGTGTATTGACATGCGCACAAACCAGAGAAGCACAACCTTTGTACACAGCTCCAATGTACGTCTCATTCTGCCCATTTGGTGACATCACAAATTTTGGTATGAAGGCAAATAGATCTTCTTGCAATTCTAAGTATCGAAAAGAAAAAGTAGAATAATAAAAATACTTAAGAAATGGAATACTTAACAGAGTTTAAAGGTTTTCAGAATCAGAATCAGAAAAGCTTTATTGCCAAGTACGTTTTTGGACATACAAGGAATTTGTTTTGGCGTAGTCAGTGCAATACAATACAAATTAAACAGTATAAACATATCTACAATATAGTATAAATATATGTGCACAGTTTTAAGTGAGTGAGAGTAAATATAGAGCAGTATAAGATGCAAGAGCAATACAACAGTGCAGGTGATCATTGTGCAAGTAAAGCAGGAGTCCAAGCTGAACGTTAATGTAACTCATAGAGTTACAGGTTACAGGTGTCCTGTCAGCAAAAAAAGGGGGGGTGTGGGGGAAAGGGAGAGTGTCAGGGTGGTTTCCGGGCTTTGTTAACCAGGCTGGTGCAGATGGGAAAAAACTGTTCTTGTGGCGTGAGGTTTTGGTCCGGATGGACCGCAGCCTCCTGCCAGAGGGGAGAGTCTCAAAGAGTCTGTGACCGGGGTGGGAGGGATCAGCCAGAATCTTCCCTGCCCGCTTCAGGGTCCTGGAGGTGTACAGTTCCTGGAGCGACAGTAGACTGCAGCCAATCACCTTCTCAGCAGACCGAATGACACGCTGCAGCCTGCCCTTATCCTTGGCTGTAGCAGCGGCGTACCAGATGGTGATGGAGGAGGTGAGGATGGACTCAATGATGGCTGTGTAGAAGTGCACCATCATAGTCTTTGGCAGGTTGAATTTCTTCAGCTGCCGCAGGAAGAACATCCTCTGCTGGGCTTTCTTAATGAGGGAGCTGATGTTTGGCTCCCACTTGAGATCCTGGGAGATGATGGTTCCCAGGAAGTGGAAAGATTCCACAGTGTCAATTGTGGAGTCACAGAGGGTGATGGGGGCAGGTGGGGCTGGGTTCTGCCTGAAGTCCACAACCATCTCCACTGTCTTTAGAGCGTTTCTCCCAGTTATTATATTTGTTCTATTATACACAGAACAAATATAGATGAATAGGAACAAATGAGATTGACCCATCTAAAACACAAAGATGGGCAAAGATGATGTGTCAGAAACACATTTTTTTAATCGCGTTTTGAACCCAGTGGTGAACTCTTTCCACATATGTACTTTACAGTGCACCCACCAGCTTTGTTTGGCCCCATCCTGCACATCAATTTTATTACATTAGGGAGGGCGGGTTCTCTACTTTCAGTCTCCAAAACCTTATTCATCCCGGCGTTTCACATTAACACATGAATACCCCGGGGTCAAAGGTGGGGGGAGAGTTAGATACAGAGCATTTTCCCTGGTGTCTCTTTAGCCTGGGGGCTACTGCTCTTGTGCTTCGTTGCCAACTTACCTCTTTTTTGGGGTGCCAGGTGTCTCTCTGCATGGGGCTGCTGGGGCCTTCAGGAGCCAAGGCTCAACACTCAGTGCCCAAGAGCAGCAAAGTCCAGGTACATTTGGCTCCTGAAGGCCACAGCAGCTCCATGCAGGGCACTGAGTGTTGAGAGGTGTCTTAACTTTCTCACTGTTCCAAATGCCTTGCACCTGGCACATTTGGACACAATCACACACACACACACACACACACACACACACACACACACAGGACAGTACATGTGAAACAAAAAAAAAAAACAGAACAAAAAAAATATTTTAATGAAAAAAAGTATTCTGATTTTTGTAGAAAAGGCAACATTCAGCTGTTTACATAATTAAATCACACATTTACACAAACTGTTTCTTTAATAACTGGACTCAAGTTGTTTGATGCTTATTTGCAAAGCATCAACAAAGCCTCTTTGGGTGATCTGGGGAACTTATTCTGTGTTTACACATCTATCCACTTAAAGAAAGCACTAAATTAAACTTGTATATTTATTTCATTGTATTTACCTGTTATTTGTTTTGTGTCTTCCTTTCTGTCTCCCTTGTCCTTTATCTTTAACAGGACTCTAATGGGTCCATATGGAGTTGACAGAGCTGTTCATTCCATGGAGTTTACAGACTGTGAAAATGGCCTAGGTAAGTTCCTTTTTTTCTCTTCGGCAACCAAGAACATGTTGTTGTAGGTCTATATCTGTATCCACTACAGCTCTGGCTCTTCTACCTCAGAGTTCTCAAAATAAACCTGCAGCATCACACAGCGCTTCCCTTTCACTGTGTTGGGTTTATGATGGACTGGATCTCAACTTGTCACAGACAGACAGTCAGTTCTGGCATCAGACAGTATAAGTAAGAATCTTTACAGGGAAATGTCTGTACTGTGAACACAGGCAGACAAACAACAAGAAACAACAACAAAATTATACACATGAAAGTCGTCACACTTCACCTGTTCATTTCTCTGCTGGGTGTGTGAAATAAAATGAGAAAAGATTTGTTGAAACTTAAGACTTCATTAGGTTTGACAATAAGAAATAAACTAAATAGTTTTTTTTTCTCATCCATAAAATCACCACACAATATAAAGTGTACTCAGCATTTAAAGTGTAATTACACAATAACACCTTTACTGTAGCAGACACAGATACCAGGGACATTACACCATAACCTCCTTAACACTTTTGTTACTGTCATGGAAAATTAAACAAGCTCGTATGAGGAGGAAAATGCAAGGAGACGTGCAAATACTGGAAAATAGAATTGACCTAACTCTACATGTACATAACTTCAGTGGTTAATGTGTTACCATTGTCTTACTCCTGTCAAGATACCTTTAAAGCAACTTTAAAACGACTATTGACTTCAGCATCTAATGTTAGCCATCAGTGCTACCTGCATAACTAAAACAACAGTCTCCATATGTGTTTCACTGGAATACACATGAATCTACTTTCCATAGAGAAAATAGATTCTAACCTTAATTTTGACCCCTCCAAAAGGCTGCCAACGTTTTCAAATTCAGCATGTTCGATAACAGATAGAGGTTGGAAGCTGAAAAGGATAGAACTGATCAACTATGCTGTCCTTTGTTTAGCCTTCCTGTTATCTGCTGAAACTGGTGCTAGTTCTCGCAGCTTGAATGAACTGTAGACGTGTCGACTTGTTGAGGGAAATACTGCTGCCTCCTAAAAAAGTGCAGCCTTTGACTTTTTTAAACACCTTACTGGTAGTATCAGCAGCTAAGTTTGAGTCTTCTTTACTTTTTTTGCCAACCACCAATTAGGGCTGATTAATATGAAAATTGTTTGAATGGATCTGGAGTTGGATTTGCTAAACCCAACTGATCAGTTACCACCTGGAAGGGCTATAAGTAGGCACTAACTTTATTACTATACCAGTCAGTGTGTTGCCTTGGAGTTTTACATTTTACAGTACTTTAATCTTTGAAAGGGAACTTTCAAAAGCAGCACTATAAGATAGATGTCAACCTTGAGTGAAAGATGTTTGTAAATGCAATGAGTAGCAGAGAACATTTATGTTCAAGCAATAAAGTCGTGTAACGGGTAGTACAGTATCTGATCAAGGAAACATAAAGTGAAGCTGTTGAAACAGAACACTATTCTCTTGAAGATACTTGCTCAGATTTAAAATAAGTAAATTAGACTTCACAAGGTCTCAGAATGGAGAAATGTGTTGTCCTTAGGTTACAAACGTTCTTCTGATCCCTTTTTTAGGGTGAAATCCTCATTTGGAAAACAACTTGTGAATCTTGAGGAGAGGAGGGCATTGCTTCACAGCAGCAGCTCACTTATTAGAATAATGTTTTTCTTATCTTATGATAGATGGAGTAGGCGTCAGAGTGGGGGAGAAGCTTTTTTGCCCAGAGGGGAACACAAAAGGAGGGAGGACAGCGACATGGAAGTGCATTACCCTTTTTTTCCAACAGGCAGTAATTAACTGGTGCCCCTTCGCTCCAGACCCAATTAGTGTTGCCACTCTGTCGCTGTGCTGACTGAACATCAGCAGCCTCGAGCTGGAGAAGCTCTGATCCTGAAGTGAAATGTATCACATCTGCTTGAAGTACAGTGATGGGAAATGTAAATGGAATAGTTTAGTGTAGGAGATTCAGAAGCTCTGTGGTTAAACACTGCTCTGATCAGGGAGTAGAGATTTGCTGTGTTAGGAGCAGCCTGTGCTCCAACTTTTACTACAGTATCAATTAATTTTGTACGTCTTTGTTCTTTTAATCCTCATACCTACCATCATGTTAAACAGAGCCTGTTTTTGTCTTAAAGTAAATCAAATGAAATGCTATTATTCTTCATAAAGATGTGGGTTGATTTGTTCTTTGAAAGCAGAGAGCACTGAATGAAGAGATAGAAAGTCTAAGCAGTAGTAGAAGAATCTAGCAGAGTGAGGGAAAGTCATTATGTCCTCCAGCTGCCGAAGCCTATAGCAGCATAAGTACAGAGATAGCTCAGGACAACCTAAGCCAGTCTAACTAAGCTTTATCAGAGAGGAAAGTGTTAAGCTTGGTCATAAAAGTAGACAGAGTGTCTGCCTCTCAGACGTAAATCTAGGAGCTGGTTCCACAGGAGAGGATAACTAAAAGATCTGTTTCCCATTCTACTTTTAGAACATCTAGGAACCACCAGTAAACCTGCAGGCTGGGAGCGAAGTTCTGTGTTATTAACATATGGGACAATCAGATCTCTGAAGAAGTGCCACAATTTTTGTTTTCTACATACAGTTCACCAGCAGTACGCTTGTAACTAGGGTCTGCACTTGTATTCACAGAGGGATGTGAGTTACTCTAAAAAATTGTTGTTCATACTAAAAAAAGGTAATTTTTAGAACACAGCATGGACCTAAGGTAAAGTTGTTTGTTCAGTCTGGGAAGAACAGAGTCATGCTTCTTCTATTTAAATTACAGTTTAAATTGAAATGATCAGACTAAACACAGAGTGAAATATAAGACTGCTGGTTTTTAACAATAATATTTGTTCAAGATACTTTGGGTCCTTGGACAATTATTTGCGTTTCTTGGATTTATATACGTTTAAACATTCAAAAAACATAAACATTGACTCCTATTCAAATGCATTCCTTTTATTATACTATCACTACAAACTTCATTTTCTCTTCATTTTCTTGTTATTTAAAACCCTTCAAAACTTCCTGGTTTATTGTTTTCCTGTAGTTTTCCACGTACAATAAATCTTAAAAAATAGGATGAAAAAAACTTGTTTTTGACAACTTTTCAGCAGCTTTGAACGTAAATAAGTTGGTCTGAATCTGGGTTGCTGGCTGAATTTTTAACAGACATCTAAGGGGTTACAAATTCAGGCAGCTGCTGAATATTTCTTATGCATCCTTAAATCTAAAGTTAAACTGTTGTTTCTACAGAAATTTGTGAAAATATATTAGTATGTAAAATCTGTGACAATCTTTAAAACTTCTAAGTGACAAAATTAAGTTATTTATACCAGAACCCTTTAGAACATTAAGGGTGATTTTATAATATAAAGTTTTTGTTGTGATTATGATGGGTCAACTGCAGCTCCATCTTTCTCTTCTGAAGGTGTTGCTTTAAGATCTGTTCTGTACTACAGCTTTTATGTAAAGAGTGTGAGAGCATCATTTAGTTCTTTGATGGAGACTTTCCAACACACATTGGGCTTGGTGGAGGAATATTTAATTGAACCCTCAGGCTGAACAACAAGGCCAAAGCCCAACAAAGATAGGCTTACACCATGTGCCTTTGTACTTGGTTTACACATGGAAAATCTATTTCTATACCCGCTTTTTTTTTACCTTTACCTCTTTCGTTGTCCGATGAGCTAACCCCTCCCTTCCTACTTCCCTATGTCTAAAGGGATTGCTCAATCCAGCTTTCCATCCAACGGGTTCGGACTTCCCTAAACCTGAAAGATCTTACTAAGCAGGTTTACTGAAAGTTCTGTTTAAGCTGGTGTCGGGAAATGACTCGCCTAGCCTCTGACAGCCTTCATACAAACGTCTCGCCCTTCTTCAACTGGAGGTCTGGACGACTGAGTAGCCTACCGCAGTCATTCACACTTTCAACAGTCACTTTTGTTCACGGCTGCTCATTCCCTAATTTTACAACTGGCTCTTGGTATATGGGCTAGGTTGATTTTAGTGGCTCGGCACTCCGTCCGATCTTGTTCACTGGTCTTCTGCAAGGAAACAACCAACTAGTTCCTCCATTTTATAGAGCATTTCCACCAAAACTCTTTGTGCTCATTGGCCATTGGCCAGTGGTTGTTGCCATGGCTGGCCCATTGGTCACCCGTGACATAAGGTGATCTTTTTTTCTGGAATTTCCAGAGTCGTGTCCATATCAGACATGCCATCATCACCTCAGCCCTGAGCTGTCTGCTGGCCTCTTCTTTGACCTGCGCCCCCACCTCAGTCATCAGCCTTGTGCTGTAAGCTACAGCTCTCACTTCCACAATTCCTGAACATCTGCTCTATCCCTGTCTCACTCAACATTACACTTCCTCTTAAACAGAGGCTTTAATTCTTACATCAGTGCTGCTCAAACTTTTAGTTACAGCGTTTACTTCATTTACAGTTTAAAACCATTACTTAAACTTCATCCTTTTTATTCATACACCACACAACATTATCTCTTTCATATATAAGCTGATTGAGAATTTCTAAACCTTAATGTTTTCTATTTTAATTATCAGTTCTCAATCATATTTCAATCATATGTGTTTTAACTTGATAATCAAAGATTACTAATTTCATTTAATACTTGTAGAAAATGGAAAATCATCATACATTATTCCTTTGGTTACACTTCTTGGTTATACTTCTGCAAAAGATAAGACAGTTAATATGTGACGACACACAGGCCTCTCCAGTCTCTCAGTTCTAGAATATGAGAATATTCTTGTTTCACTCTCTACTGCTTCAACTGTGTATTTTAATAATTATTGCATGGATTACACAAAAGGATATTTATTGTAATTTTTATGGATCTAACTGTGAGCAGTTAATGAATGTTGCATGGATTATATGGAAAGATCTCACCTTATTTTGACACTTCACAATGTCTTTAAGATCTAAGAACACAAAACATAGCAACATTGTTGCTTATAGAAATAATGAAGCTCTACCAGTTAACAGACTGTTAGAGTGGATGAAAGTAATAGACTGAGATTTTTAGAATAACAAAGTGAGTTTGATTTTTTGTATTTTTTCCAAAACGCCAGAAAAAACACCCTGACGTTACATTACATTTTTGTTCTTCCTTAAATTCAATTAAAGTTTCATGAAGAGTATGCTCATGAGACTGGTCGGTTCATTATGTTCTTCATTTTATTAAACATCCTGCTTTAATCAATCACCTGCAGATGCTCCAGAGCTCTCCACACTCTCCACAACAGACTCCACAACAGAAATGTAGCATCATGCTGAAAGACCTAAGCTTCCTCAAGAAGTACAGAAATGCATTTTTATGAAAACCCTTGACTGCTTTTTGCTTTTTTTTTTGGCTTTTCACTTTCAGGGGTCGTCACAAGTCACCTGTCTCTATCTAACCCAGTCTTCTGCATCTTCTATCACATCCACCACCTCTATATCCTCTTTCACTCCATCCATAAAGTTCCTTTTTTGTCTTCCTCTAGGTCTCCTATCTTCATCACTCCCAACAAGAACCTCAACATCTTCATCTTTGCTAGCTCTAGGTCTGCCTTCTGTCTCTTCCTCAGTGCTACTGTCTCTAAACCATACAATTTCGCCAGTCTGACCAATGTCTTGTACATCTTTTCTTTCATTGTCGCTGATACTTTTTTTTATCACACCTGACACTTTTCTCCATCTGTTCCAACCTGCTTGGACACATTTCTTCATCTCTTTTCCAAACTCACAGTTGCTCTGGACTGTTGACCCTAGTTAATTAAAATCATCCACCTTCTTTATCTCTCCCTGCAACCTCATAGCTGCAATTGGGTCCCTCTCATTCACACATGTATTCTGTCTTGCTCTATTCCCTGCTCTCACCACAGATCACAATGTCATCTGCAAAAATCTTCATCTTTGGAGATTCCTGTCTAACCTCATCTGTCAACCTGTCCATCACCTCAGGAAAGAAGGGGCTCAGCCTTGATTCAGTCCCACTTCCACATTGAACTTCTCTGTCACAGCACACCTCACCACTGTTTCACAGCTCTCATACATGTCCTGCACCACTCTAACACTTTGCTACTGCATATTTCCTCATACAATACCACAGTTCCTCTCCCGGCACCCTGTCAAATGATTTCTCCAAATCTATAAAAACACAATGCAGCTGTGCTGCTCACAGATGCTCACTTCTGAGCTCAATCTACCTCCCACTCATTTTTCCCATAACTTCATTTTAAGACTCATCAACTTTATTCCATTGTAATTACCACAACCCTGCACATGTCCCTTCTTCTTGAAAATTAGTATCAGCAAACTTTTCTTCCATTCCTCAGACATCCTCTCTCTCTCTAATATCTCATTAAACAGTATAGTCAAAAACTCTTCCTCCTCAGGTATATCATCAGGACCAACTGCCTTTCAACTCCACATCCTTTTCAATGCCTTCCTTACCTCAGTCCTTACAAAAAAATAAAAATTCTCCTGATAATGCATGGTGACAGATGGAGTTTGTCCAGTTCATCTTCTCAGCCTCACTAGTGTTATTTTGTTCTAACCCGAATACAAACACATTTTAAGGTATACAACAGCATGGGCTATCCTCTGGTGATGGAAGACATAGAATGACCTCAGAGCTGACTTGTATGACCTTCTCATTGTTCCTCTGTCAGCAGGATACTATGAAACTATGACAACTGCTGACCAGTGACCTTCCACTTCTCTCCTGATTTCCAAATTCCATCTGCCCACAATTATTCATGATTCATTACTTCATTCATTATTCATTTATGTACACAAATTAGCATTGCTTACATTTGGAGTTCCCAGTCTTTTTCTGTGAAAATACAGTGAAGCAGTTGTCCAGATAGCCAATTAGCAGTGCCTTGCTGTATTAAATGAAGAGAAAAAAGACCACTGAGTTCTTAGTTATGTAACTAAAAAGCTATTCACCTTAATGTTTGAATTTCATTTACATTAGGCTGTGTCTGGATCTGCTCAGGAAAAAGCTAGAGGAGCTATACTTAGAGGAGATCTTTTTATTTATTTCACCAGGAATTAAAGTGATTGGTGGAGTGAAAGAGCTAACTGGAGAGGAGTTCGGAGTCTACGTCAAACGGATTTTACCTGGTGGCCTTGCTGCAGCTGATGGTAAGGAGTGTCACAGCAATGTAAGTCTTTCTGATTTGTGATGCAAGGCAAATATTCATCATAACTGACAGAAATATGAAATTCTTTTTATGAATTTGAAGGTAAGGAGAGGACACTCTGGAATTAAAGTCTTAAAGTGGTACATTTGCAAGTACATTAACTTCATGTGTAAAGATAGTGGTGGGTAGAGCAACAACATGTAAACAAACAGAGTGCTACGCTGACATCTTTCTTTAAAGAAAGGGTAACAATGTCCCTCAAAGCCTAAATGAAGGTTTGCATGTTCCTGTAGAACACACAGTTGAACATGGCCTCTGTATCATTACCATTATTACAGTGTCCCTCCTATAATAGATCATTGTCCTATTCCCATACTTTCCCAGACTTGATTTCCAGGTTTCCCTCTCCTATTTTATTGTGGTCAGGGTTTTCAAGATGGAAACTTGAAAAACAATGGATGGATGGATGGATGGATGGATGGATGGATGGATGGGTGGATGGATGGATCCCAAAAGAGCAATTTTCAGTTTTTCTTTGTAATTTTCTTTAAATATTCCCCTTTTTATGTCCATCTTGTGAATAATAAAACACACGAGTAAAGTGAATGTAGAGACAGTGGTCAGAGTCGTCTGGCTGAATACCTCTGGAGTGATGGAACAAGTATTTTGGGAGATTCTCTTGTGAGTGCAACATGAATAAAACACAACACAGCATTGTCACGACCTACTTTCTCTGCAATAAATGTTAGATGTGGGGCACAGATTTGCAAGTGAAACTGTAATACCATATCATAGCTTTTTGTGATAATTTTCTAATACATTTACAATAAAATAAAGGTGCAATTTTACAAAAATACAAACCCTGAAGCTTTTTCCATAATTGAAGCTGTGAAGAATCAGTTCTTTAGTTCATGAAAGGTGTTCTCAACTTTGGTGGACCAGGAAAAGGGTTTCTTTGTGGAAGTGAGTGAAAAAAGAGGTGCAGCAACTAAACGGGAAGTCTCTAATAAAACTCCTGTAGAAATTTGCGAATCGTTGCAGTTGTTTTCTAGTGCTGGGAGTGGGCCATTCCTGGACTGCTTTTATCTTTTCCCCCCTTTGTAAGATGTAGCCTGGGAATGTCATAGACTTGATATGAAACTCACACTTTTCGGTTTTTACAAAGAGACAATGTTCTAGTAGTCTTTGGAGAACCTGTCTTACATGGGATTGGTGTTACTGTATATTTTTGGAGAAGATCAAAATTTCTAGATAGGCAAAGATGTTACGGAAGTCCCCAAGGACATCATTAACTAGAGCCAGAAAACAGCAAGGGCATTTTTAAGGCCAAAAGTATGAGGGGTCAGAGCAAAAATTAACTTGGAATGAATTGAAGGTGTGAAATACCGAACATGGTAAAATTTAGTGCAAATTGAGTATGAATTTGGAGGTCATTAAAATAACACGGTAAATATTAGTGTTATAAATATTAAAGTTATTAAATTTAATGTTGCCTGTTTTTATTCCCTGCCTTGATTTTAGCACCCCATTTTTACCACTTCAGTTTTATCATTCATCACGTTCACAGTGTAATTTTTGGCAGTAGCCCTGGCGCGACAGCGAAGTACTTGTTGTCCATAGCCATTCCTAAGCATTTTCAGTAGTAGGCAGTGATATCGCGTGTCCTTGTATGGGAATGGGAGAATAAATGATTTGCCAGAAGTTCTTTAGTCCCGAATTCGGCATACAGCACTCTCAAAAATTGCCAATATAAGTGGGATGCTGTAGGATTATTTTCAGACTATGTGGGTAACTATTTGTCAAAGGAAACAAATCAACAAAACTAAGGACTTAACTCAAATAATCAGTGATGCACACCATGGGTTTGTGGTTTTGGCAGTAGCCTGTTATTCAAAAGAGTTCAATATACAAACAAAAGTATATCGTTTTAAAGGTTTATTTCCAGGGAACAAGGAAAAAGACAACGACAAATGTGGGTTCCACCCAGTAGTTAAACCCAGCGGTATGTTCAACACGATGAGCCGGGAATTTGAAAACTTGGATTACTCACTTCTTCTTGGGGGCGATCTCAACTTTGGTCTAAATGAAGAAATAGGTTGAGTACAACAGGGACTCAGCGTAGTTGGCAATCAATGAATATAGTTAAACAGTGCATGAATGATTATGGACTTTGTGATGCATGGCGATCTCTTTACCCAAATACAGAGAATATACTTTCTTCTCACATGTGCATCACTCTTATTCTCATCTGGATTATTTCTTAGTCAGCAGCTCGTTGTTGACTGACATTTCAGACACTGAGATACACCCTATAGCTGTCAGCGTTTATGCTCTCATCTCCTTAACTCTAGTAAATAAGAAAACCCACAAAGCAAAACTGGAAGTTTAATACATCATTGCTTAAGGATGAAGAATTGATCAAATATTTTAAAGAAGAGTGGACTTCATATTTGGAGTTTAATGACCTCCTGGGGACATCAACATCTGTTTTCTCTGGGAGGCAGGGAAAGCAGAGGTAAAATAATCTAATTCTCAACACATAAGAAGAAAAAAGAAAACAGACGTATTCAGGAATAAGAAGAAACCATTTAATTGTTAGAAGCTTCCCAGTAAGAGTAAATGGTGGGCAAACTACGTAAAGCAAAACTAGAATTAAATGAAATCATTGACAAAAAACCCCAATTCTTAGTGCAAAGACTTTGAACATGACAATAAATCAGGTAGCTTTTTAGCTAACCAGCTAAAAATAAATAAAGAAAAAAACAACTATATTTGCTATAAAAACCTAACAAAGAATACAGTTTATGATCCTGAAAGCATAAACAGCACTTTCAGGGATTTCTACAAACTTTATACTCACCGCACGCAGACCCGTCAGATAACGACATTGATCAGTTTCTGGATAAAGTAACACTTCCTAAATGATCAGATAATCAAGCGATGGCCCTGGATGTACCACTGACTTCAGCCGAAATCCAAGAAGCTCTCACAAGCATGCTCAATAAAAAGGCTCCAGGCTCAGATGGATTCCTAACAGAGTTCTACAAAGATTTCTGGAATATTTCGGCTCCAACATTCCAAAGAATGTTGCAGGAAACTGAAGAAAATTGCAGACTTCCGCCAAATATAAATTCTGCCAAAATAACGCTCCTGTTAAAGCCAAAAAAAGACCAACCACCTACCATCCCATATCCCTTATTAATGTTGATGTTAAAATAATCTGTAAAGCCCTCACAAAAAAACTAGAAAAGGTAACTGCTCTAATAATACATCCCGACCAAACTGGTTTTATAAAAAGGGAGGCATTCCACCACAAATTGACCCAGATTACCTAATTTAATAGACTATTCCTACAGTAAAGATATTTAGACAAATATAAATTATCTCTTCATGTAGGAAAAGCATTTGATAGTGTTAACTGGAAATTCGTGTTTGCAGCCTTGACTAAATTTGGTTTTGAAAACTCTTTCATAAACTGGTTAAAAATATTATACAGTTCCCCAGCGGCATGTATCAGAACAAATAACCAAACATCTTCCCGCTTCTGTCTTCAGAGGGGCACCAGGCAGGGATGCCCACTTTCCCCCTCATTATTTGCTATTTTTATTGAACCAATAGCTGCAGCAATTCGTGTGTTTAGTTTTGTTGCGTCCTGGGTTCCGGTGTTAGATGTGTTTAGTTATATTCTGATAGAGCTGGTTTCCTCTTGTTAATGTTAAGTCTAGTCATTGTTTTCTTGTGTTCTGGTCAACTCCCTGCTCTCCATGCTCATCAGGTTAATTAGTCATTCTCCCTCTGTATTGTTTAGGTTCCCTGGTCCTCAGCTGTCTCATATTCTCCTGATTAGCTCCTCTCCCAGTTCATTGGTTCACACTCCACTTCCCTCAGTATTTAAGTTGTCTGGTTTTCACTGTTCACCACCAGATTCTCTGCTTTGCTACTGATCACATCCCTAGTTCCACGTCTCTGTGTTCTTGGCTGTTCCCCTGCCAGTTCCCTGTGTATGTTTTTTTCAGTTCTTAATAAATCTTTTTGTCTCACCATGTGGCTCCTAACCTTCTGCCTGCATTTTGGTCCTGCTCCACCATACAATATGACATAAAATGCATGAATAGTGAAAATAAAATCAGTCTTTATGCAGATGTTACTTTTTCTCCAGCATTCACTATCCTCTTTCTTTCAGGTAATTGGATTAATAAATGATTTCTTAAGAGCTTTAGATAATTCTATAAATTGGTTGAAATCCACAATTCTTGCAATTGCTCTTTCCACAATTCCATTAATACAGGGACGCAGTCATTACATATTACGATACTACATATTTGGGTAGTAATGTTTCTCTTAGATCGGCAGATTTAAAGAAACTAAACTACATCCTGCTTTTAAAAAAAGTGGAAGATGATCTCGCTGAATGGAAATCGCTACCCATATCACTCATGGGCAGCGTTGCTTCAATGAAAATGGTCTTGCCAAAAATCAATTACTTATTCTCAATGATCGTCATCTGACTGGTTTAGATCTCTGGACTCCTCCATCACTAAATTTCTTTGGAAAGATAAACCCCCTCGTATTAGCTTAAAAATGCTACAGAAGACAAAGATAAAGGAGGACTAGATCCGCCTAACTTTCACCATTACTTCTTAGATAAAAGGCTACAATACCTCTCAAAATGGTTTACACACAGTCCTCTAGATGAACCCTGGCTAGATGTAGAACAGACATTATGCAATAATATTAAGATTTAAGACCTTCTATTTATTAGGCCAAAATAAAACGACATGTATACTTTAAAAACCTCAATATCAGCACCTCTCTGACAGCATGGTGGGAATATCTAATAATGACAGGGTCTTCACTAAGCCCATGCGGACGTACACCCATCTGGAACAACCCTGACATCCTACAAAAAAAATATGATAAACTTTCCAGATTGGAGAAGTAAAGGAATAGAATACCTGTATTTGAAGGAATTCACTTAATCCCATTTAATAGATTAATTATAAAATATGGGATGGACAAGAATACATTTTTAGAATGAAAATTACTGTCTAAAATATACAGGATATTGTCTAAAAAAGATGAATGAATATCCTTTCCTATTATGATATGGGAGGTAGATCTATCACTCAACTTTGACCAAACATTCTGGTCTCAGATATGTTTAAGAACTTTTAAAATGACTAGTAACCTCAGTTTACAATTAATACAATATGAAATCCTTCATAGAGTACACTATACAGGTCAATAGATGTTCAGGATGGGTTTTGCACCGTCTAATACTTGCTTACAGTTGTTCCTGTGGGCTTTTTGTGGGCTTTGGTGTGGGTATTCTTGCGGGGCTACTTCTGGCTGCGGCCTTTATGTGTCGCCCTTTGGCTTGCTGGACCGGTTTTCCAGCACAGATGGTGGGTGGGGTGGTGCGTCGTGAGGTCTTCTTGACTGCCTGGCTAGCGCTGGTGGTTTCGATTCGATTGTCTATGGAGTGGTGCATGCGTCTATGCTGACTGTGGTTTGCATTTGGGTGGGCCTGCCATTTTGGGTCGGGTGTGACTTATTGGCCGCTTGGGTGTTGGTGTGGGGTGTGTTTTGTTGCTCCCCTGGGGGTTGCGCCGGTGCAGATATAGTAAGATAGTCCAAATTATCATGGGATATTAGTTCAAAAATGTAAGCAATAAGTTATTACCAAGGTAACTATATTTGTTTCAGTTTTTATCAACAGAAATACCTAAGACATATTTCATGATAAGAACAAAACAATTTTGATTTATTTAGGGTGGGGAAATCCCAAAGTTACCCCCCGCCACATTTTTAATTGGATTGAGGACTGGACTTTGAGTAAGCCATTCCAACAAATTTAAATGTTTCACCTTAAACCACTCGAGTGTTGCTTTAGGAGTATGCTGGAGGGTACCAAAGCCAAAGTGTCATTGTACTCCTGGAAAGTCAACCTCTGTCCCAGTCTCAGATCGCAGGCAGGCTGACACAGGTTTTGCTCAAGAATATCCATGTATTTAGCACCATCCATCTATCCCTCAACTTGGACCAGTTTCCCAGTCACTGCTGATGAAAGACATCCCCACAGCATGATGCTGGCACCTCCATGTTTCACTGTGGGGATGGTGTTCTTGGGGTGATAGGTTGTGTTGGTTTTGTACCAGACATAGCTTTTTCCTTGGTGGCAAACAAATTACATTTTAGTCTCATCTGACTAGAGCACCTACCCGCATACATTTGGAAAGTGGCCCGTGTGCCTTTTGGCAAACTCAAAAGGTGTTTTCTTATTTTTAACACTAAGTGATGACTTTTTACTGGCCACTCTTCCATAAAGCATAGCTCTGTGGAGTGTACCGCTTATTGTGGTCCTATGGATGGTCTCCTTGCCCAATCTGTGAGTTTTGGTGGACCACTCTTGGCAGGTTTGTTGTGGTACCATGTGCTTTCTATTTGAAGATGATGGATTTAATAGGAACAGCAAAGATTAAGGTCTTTTTTCATGACACCACCCTGACTTGTACTTCTCAACCACTTGTCCCTGACAGCTCCTTGGTCTTCATGGTGTGATGCCTCTTGCTTAGTGGTGTTTTTGGCTCTGGGGCCTTTCAGAAAAGGTGTGTTTATACTGACAGATCATGTGACATTAAATTGCACACAGGTGGACTTCGTTTCAAAATTAAAGCGACTTCTGAAGGTATTTGGTTGCACCATAACTTTTGAGGGGCTTCTTTGTAAATACAAATGTCTTCAGTTGACAAAAAAAAAAAAGGGAGGAATGGCTCTGCCACAACTAGATGATTATTCTTTGACATCACAGCTACTTGTCATCCAAACCAAACTATGAGGCTAAATGGAAAGGAATCGAAATAAGTCCGGAGTGAAGTCAAATTCAAAATCTGGTCAGAGATGAAGGACATTAACATTACAACTCTAAAATTATTTAGACCTAACTTAGAAATGTGATCTACAGTAGAATAAAAAATGCAAAATTGAAAAAAATCTCATGCAGATATCATTTGACAGTAAATGGAATTTTAAGATATCTGCAAGCAAGAGATTAATTCAATAAAGAAATCAGAAAAACAATATGCACTGAGTAAAGTTCCATGGTAGATTTAATCAATAAAGTGCATAAATGCAAATCAAAAGGACTCATATCAGCCCTCTTACTACACACTGTGAATGAATAACACTCAACTAAATAAATAAAATTAAGAAAAAGAACTATGGAAATGTTAAATCATCTGGTATGTGGCCAAATCACCATACATATACTAGCTCCAAAAAGATGAGGAAGTTTAATTTGTCATTACACTCTCACTCTAAAAATGTAAAAAAACAAAAAAAAAACATGTCCATCTGCCCGCTTGTGCTAGGATGCAAAATTTTTATAATTGTTAAATTGTGGTTGGGGCCCACACAGTCACAGGTAGTTCAAAAGGACCCAAAATGTCAGCCAGACACAACTGACAACATTCAAAAGGTTTATTGAGATCTCTGGAAGGCGTTCGGCAGGAAACCACCAGCGGTAGGCACAGGAACCTCTGTTCAGAATCCGTGGGAGACTCAGGAAACTGAATTTCAGCTCCTCAGTGTGGTTGTCTGGTGACAGCAGGTTTGCGTCACAAGGTGTATCAGGTTTGCAAACCCAGTGAAACTAAGGAATGCTGTGGTCAGGAGACAGAAACAAGGTCGTAGCCGGGGGGACATAATCAGGCGACAGAATCCGAGGAAGAGGCTTGAATTGTTGATCAGGGCACAGAAGCAAGGCAGATTCAGGCAGACGGATCCAGGGATTAGGTAGAGGGCGGTAGTCAGGAGGCAGAAGCAAGGTCGATGTCCAGAAATCAGAAGCCAAGAGAATATCCGACGTGGCAGAGCAGAGAACTCCAGGGGGCAAAAATGAGATCAGAATCAGGCAGACAGGCAAGGAAGGAAGGAACACTGGACATTTACTCACACAAGGCTTTCGATAATCTGGCACTGGTAGAGAGCTGTATATAAAGGCAGGAGCACAGGTGGAGCAGATGAGTAATTTGGGAGCTGGCTGGGAAGGAGCAGGTGAAACCAATCCTCCTAAAAGCTGCAGCACAGAGGAGGCAGACAGAGATGATTCAGACAACCAGTGCAAAATCATAGCACGCACAAAATCAGCAACGGCTGCAAATGGCCCACGAGCCACAGTTTGGACACCCCTGAGTTAAACCTAAATCTGCCAGGAATATAAATAATGTTGGGCTTAACTGTACCATTACTCTGTCAATCTTGCAAGGTTGCAGGAAGCTAAGATGACTTTTGTTGTCTACACCGGCCAGAAATGGTGAAAGTCATACTCGTGTAAAAGATTATACAGCTTTATAATATGTAGAATGTGGAGCTTAAGTTCCTGATGAGGATTTTCTCTATTGACTGATCTGTTTGGAAGAACTTTGTACTTCAGTGGCTTTGTCAGTAAATCATTAGAAATATTCTGCTGAAACCAGATATTTATTTAAAGTACCTAAAAACACTCATAACCTTTTTTTCCCCTCTCTTTGATATTATATCAGACTAAATGTTTCCTAGTTTAGTTCAGTTAGTATTACCCAGTTTTTTTATATTTTTCTACATAGGTTTATTCAAATTCAGAAGCGTAGATATATCTCCTCAGTATTTGGGAGAATTGCCATTTAAACTTTCTAACTTGGGTGTTTTTTTCACAGGCTTCTATCGGCTTGTATCGATAGTTTGCTGGCAGAACCAGTTAAGCTGGATCAGGCTTGTAGGCCTCCTTGCTCACACACACCTTTTGAGATCTGCCCCCATATTTTCCATGGAACTGAAATCAGGATCATTTGGAAGACACATTTGTGTCCAAGCTTTAACTTCCTAGCTGAAGTCTTGAGATGTTGCTTAAATATTCTCACTTAATGTTCTTTCCTCCTTATACCATCTGTTTTGTGAAGTGCACCAGTCCCTCCTGCAGCTAAATATCCTCAAATTATGATGCTGACACCCCCATACTTCACAGGTAGGATGGTGTTCTCATGCTTACTGATTTCCCCCTTTTTCCTCCTGGCATCACAAGACTCATTGCAGTTTTATTTTAGTTCAATCAGACATCAGGACATGTTTAAATAAACAAACTAAGGTCTCTGTCCCTGAGTGCATTTGCAACCCATATTCTGGCTTTTTATGTTGCTTTTAGAGTAATGGCTTCTTCCTTTCTGAGTGGTCTTTCAGCTCATGTTGGTACATGATGGGTTTCACTGTGGATAATGACTTTCTCCTACCATCTTCAGCAGCATCTTCAGATAGTCATTAGCTTTTGTTCTACGGTTGATTCACACATTTCACATCAGAACCCATTCATACTTACACTGTTTAATCGACCGTTTCTGCCGAAACGTGTGGAACTTGAACCTTATTTTGACTGACACATCACTTTTTGCACACAATGAAACACCAAACGCTCTCTCTTTATCTATGTGAATATTTATTAATTTCCACCTACTCAACATGCAAAATTCTACAAACACAGGGGTAACACATCTAAATAAGCAAAATCAACAAATGGCAGCGGGTATGTATTGAGTCAACCAGCAGTTTATGGCACAACAGATGAAGGGAGAGGATATGAAAGGGGGGTGTGGTGATGACTGGTGGGGGGTTGGAGTGCAGCTTAGAGTGTCTGATCATAAAACTTCCCCCTTTTCTCCTGACCACAAAGGATTGATAACTTTTGGCGGCAAGTTAGCACAGAGAGATTGAAGACAAAGGTAAAATGGAGAATTTTACCATGAGGTCGTTTTAACAGTCCAGTTTTGCAACGCACCTGCGTTCAGATAGTAAACACAAACAGCTCTGGGGACACGGCGGATCCCGATATTACATAACACATCAAAGTTTCAACAAGCAAGGTTACATGCACATATTATTCAGAACACATGAGATCCTAACCAGCGATTCTGATCGCTTCTACAACCTCTGACCCTGCCCAGGCCTTCTGATAAAGAAATAAAAAAAGAGAAATGGGTTTTACTTGTGTCGTCTTCTTCCTGAGCGAGGAAGCGTGGGGTTGAGGTAATTGTGCGTCCACAATTAACTTCAGGGGAACGGTCAGTCTTTGTCCTTCGGTCTTCTTGACAAAAAGGAAAAATATGATCTGACCATCAAAGTCGACTTGAAAATGAAACACGGTAGCGGTTCGTCTCTCCGAAACTCCGTGTCTCCAGTTACGTGTTAACTCACGTCTTCGATCGGCAAAAGTGAAACCTGCGGCCTTCTTATTCCACAGACTTCAGTTATGAATAGTTCGTTGTCCAACGAGAGAGAATGAATGAAACTCTTCACAGAGTTCTTCTCTTAAAGTGGTGCGATATAATTGTTGGAACAGATAAACCTGAAACCTTCAGGGATCTGAACCAGACTTCTGCAGGTCCACAGTTCTATTCCTGATATCTTCATTTGACTTCCATGATGTCACACAAGTAAGCAGTTTGTTTGAAGTGTTGCCTTAAAATAAGCAGTTGTGCCTCAATTTAAGTAAAAATATGTAAATTAACCTATCAGATGCTTACAAAGCCATGACCTCATCATCAGCTACATAAAAGTTTTTAAAGCAATAGTAATCTTAGTTGTATGTCAACCGAAAGAAAATTGTTTGTCTCATTGTTCTGGCATGTAGGAAACAGAAATAATGTTGGTCCTAACTGCCATAAAACAGGAAGAAGTCTTTGGTCTGATTTAATGTTAGGGAGTGAGGTAAAGAAAGTTAGGCGTCTTTTTATGCAGTGGATGCAGTGGTTTCTGCCGTATGTAGCAAGCAACTATATTAGGCAAATATGTAATTTTGATATTATTGCTAAATATTGTTATGATGATATTTGTTGTGGTGAAATCCTGTTTTTCTCCCTCTTCTCGCCACTCTAAATAAGCTGTGAGTCTAGGTCCAAACCAAGCTGACCCTCTGGGAAAAAATAAGTAGAGTGATGGTCTGGGGCTGCTTTGCTTCCTCAAAACCTGGACAACTTGCTGTTGTTGATAGAATCAGGATTTTTGCTCTAGCAGAAAATCCTGCAGCAGAATGTCCATCCATGATTACCATAACCCAAGTCATGCTTCCTGTTCTGCAGAAGGACAATGAGCCAAAGCACAGTAGCAAGACCCCTTCTGAATGACTCAAAAAACAAACTGAAATTTAGGAGGGATCTTGCCAAAATCTGGACTTAAATCCAATTCAGCTGGTGTAGTGTGACCTTAAACACTCTCAAAAACCCTCCAACTTGGCTTAAGTAAAACATTTTTATAAAGGAGAGTGGGTGATGTTAAAGACTCATTGACAGTTAGCCCAAACTTTTGATGTCAGTTGTTGCTGCTAAGGGTGGCACAGCCAGTTATTAGGTTTAGGGAGCAATTACTTGTTCCCTGAGGGTCAGGTTGGTTTGGATAACTTTTCCCCCTAATGAATTATTTTATCCTTTTAAAACTGCTTTCACTTTGCCCAGGTTATCATGATTAAAATTAGTCTGATGATCTGAAACATTTAAGTTTGACAAAAAGCAAAAGCAAGAAATCTGTAAGAGGGCAAACACTTTTTCAAAGCAGTGTATTACTGACATGCCTGAAGACAGGTTAATATTGTAATGATTGCGATCCAGTATGTTGTCCCACCCCAGGAGCATTGAACTACATGTGAAAGGACTTAAAATGTTGGCTTGTTTTCATAAAGCTGAATACTTTCTGGCATTCTTTAAGGCCAACATAATAAAGCACTTGTGTTTACCTGATCACACATTTTTACATCATCATCCCTCTGATTAAACCAGTACTGACTGCAGAAGGGCTGTCAACTGACCCATCTTTAACATTTTACAGGAAATCTGTTGCCAGGGGACCAGATCCTGGAAGTAAACGGGGACACTCTAGTCGGAGTCACAAGTGAAAGGTAACCCTTTTAAGTTCCTTCTTTACTTGGCTGTAGACTCCTAATATTTATTCTGTGATAGTATTCAAACATTGGCATTATGTTTTTATGTCTGTCTGTCTGCCTGTCTGTCTGTCTCACAGAGCTGTGGATATCTTAAGAGCAGCCTCTGCAACAAATCACATGCGCCTTCTTATAGCCAGAGATGAAGAAGCAAAGTAAGCAGACAAACCATAATGTGAAATACTGTTCATTTAGCTACCTGTGAATATAGGTGTTTTCCATGAGCTACATCTAAATCTGGCATATCCCTGTACTGTTTGTGGAATGAAAAGTAAGTAATTGTGGTGCCACCAGCTGCTTTGAGTTACCAGAGTCCAGCTGTGTGTAATTGAAGCTGAGTCTAACTGCAGATGTCTTGTTTCTGGCCTCAGAGGTTTGTTAAAGAACATTAGAGAACAAACAGCATTGTGACCTACTGCCGCATAAGACTTTGTTGTTTTGGTCTACATAAAAACACTGTCTGGCAGAAAACTAACACTGTACATCATTCTGAACAGACCATCCTTATTGTGATGGTGGTGGCAGCGTCATGCTATGGGGATGCTTTTCTTCAGCAGGGAGAGGGAGGCATGTCAGATTTGATAGGAGGATGGGTGGAGCTAAATCCAGGACAATCCTGGAAGAAAACCTGTTTTAGAATGGCCCTGTATTTTGGTAATTGGCAATTGGTTGCCATCAGTTTTATTTAGGAGTATGAGAGTAAAGTGATACGTATATTTTAAAAACCATGTATCATTATCCTTCCACCCCACAGTCATGCACTTCTTTGTTTTGGTCTATCCCAAATATCTTAGAAAAACATACTTAGTTTGTGATTGCAGCATAACAAGATAACTATTAAAACAGTTTTTAGTAAATTCATGTCATCATCTGAATGCGAGCGAAGATTTCCAATGATTAAGGTGTTTCACTGTGTTCATAGGATTGTGGTGTCTTGGTGTGCATACATGTAACATAACATCCTATGTCCT
The DNA here is from genome assembly GCF_021462225.1 of Girardinichthys multiradiatus. Lineage (NCBI taxonomy): Eukaryota > Metazoa > Chordata > Actinopteri > Cyprinodontiformes > Goodeidae > Girardinichthys > Girardinichthys multiradiatus. Next base: position 1,893,210 of record NC_061817.1, on the reverse strand, counting down.
CAAACTGATTGACCAGTTACAACTCTATGAAACTCTCCAAACTGAAGGCTCTTGGAGGCAGATTTGTTTTACAGGTTAACTAATACAATTCAGAGATTTTACAGTCGACTCTAAAGTAATTTATGAATATTTGTTAACAAACCCAGAACTTTAACTCTAGTCTGTACCAATACTTCTTCTTGCTGAGCATTTGAAGTCGCAGCTATTTCCACTGGAGTTCAGGTCAGGGTACTGCTTGTCTGAATGAAATAGTGTCTGATAAAATGGGCAGCTTTCACCTTGCTGTTTACGACAGTGGTGCCTGTCTAATAGAATGTAAACGCATCGACTAAGAATGAGAATACAGCATGTTACACCTGAACCACAGTCATAGTGCAGTCCTAGCATTAGTGAGTAAGGAGGAGGGTAGTATTAGTGGAGAACCGGCTTTCTAATCTGACTGCAACCAGTTTGGGTAAAAACAAGGTCAGCACCAGCTGTCAGCATCACAGGCGTCAACCTTCCTTCAAATCCACTGCACGCAATGTGATCCTAAACTGTGTGTTACAAAGGGTGGCTGGGAGATTCACGTTTTCAAAAAAGTTGTTGCACACATTAACATATCTGCCCAGATAGTTGCTGCTTGTATTTCTTTAATGGAAGTAGGTGGGATTTACGCCCTGGCTTGGTAGAGAGGATAAAGGTCAGATAATTTAAAGTCAGTAGAAATCCAGCAGAATATACTGTAAATTTAGAGCAATTAGGATATGGAACCAAGTGGTAGTTTTAAACTGGTGACTTTTCCTATGAATTTCCACAAAGCAGTGAGGTAGACTTACACACCGGCTTTGTCTTACACGTAGAAGAATTACAGGGGGAGGGCTTAACCTAGGGCAGTGCTCCTGACGAGATGAGCCTTGTGTGTTAATCTGTGCTCTGTGCTTTAACTACCCTGCCACGCAGAGCACAGAGGGAGGAGAGAAAGCGAGCAGACCGCAAGTAGGAGGATGGGGATTATGTCGTCATTCTGGCCTTACCTCCATCTCCTTATTTTTCCCTTTATGCCTATAATAGACTTATGAAAACATCCATTTCCACAATATTAGACCATTTAGAACAGTGCAAGACCATTGCTCTTAGGGCATATAGGCTGCAGTGGACTTGGAGGAAAAACAAAAGGATCAGGTGGCGTGAAGAAGATCAGGACAATCGGCTTAAAGAAAAGTAGCACAAATAGAAGTCTGGTTGGAAATGACAATAGGTTTAGTGAACTGAGGAGATTCAGGTACAGGCACGTAACTGAGGGATTTTACCAAACTTGAAACATATAAGACACTGTTGCATGAAAATATCTTTTCTGAGGGTTATGTATACATGTACATCTGTAACCTTCCTCATAGTTGAGCCATTGTTCTAATCTAGCATTTCATAGCCATTATGCACACAAAAAAGTACTCTGGGTTTTGGAACTGCCCTCTGTCTGACATAAAGCTCTGCCTTCCTGTGAAGGTCAAGCTGAGCTATGGTAATCTTAGTCCTGCATGGTAGATGAGTTAACCCCAGACTCTGAATCTATAAGACAATTAAAACATTAAGTATCATTCATGCTCAGATCCTAACTAATTCTGTTGCATTGTTGAGAAGTTTATATATTACATTAGGTCAGTGGTCCACAGTTCTTGCTGTTCATTCACAGATCATCATGAATGCAGTGAAAACACACATTTTGTTTCTACTACTTTATTTTGGCCACAACTGCAATTCAGAATTGTATGTTTTACTGTTGGCTTCAACTTTTGGGCCTTTTGGCAAATTAGCAAACAAAAACAAATGTTTTCGTGATTGATAAAGCTTTATTTTGAGCAATAGACGTCACCGTGAAGAAAACCTAACAGCAGGAACACCCCTGGTTTAACTAAGCATGACATTCAACTATTTTTATATTAAGAGAAACAGAGACAAAGAACGGGGGACCTGCTGTGTTTTCATGAAGACTAACTACTATAGTCTAACATATATTTCCAACAAATGTTTATAAAGATCGATTGTGCACATTAAAAAATAAACTAAAGGCTTGATAAGACTAAGAGAAAACAATCTCTGTTATTAACATGGAAAATTATTCCCATTTTTTTGCATTTAGATGTTGTTGGTATCAAATGACCAGTCAAATTCAGGGTACTCCAAAGAGCTCCTTTTTATGGTGCCTTTTTAGTTGTTAAAGGAAAAGGCATTCAAACAGACCTGGTGCTATGTGAAAAAGTAAGTACTTCTTAAGCCTAACAACTTGTGCCACCATTGTCAGCCACAGCTTATATCAAGTGTTTGTCATAACTGGGGATGAGTTTTTACATCACTGGGGAGAAAATTTAGTATGTCAGCTACTCCTGGGAATGTTCTTCACAGTTTCACGTTTTTTTCCATTTGTGAATAATTGTTGTCACTGTGGTTGTCTGGAGTCCCAAAGCCTTAAAAATGACTTTGTAACTCTTTCCAGACTGATAAATCTCAATTACTTTGTTGCCCACATGTTTTTGAATTCCTTTAGATCGGGGCATGATGTGTTGCTTCTGGACATCTTTCAGCCTACTTCATGTTGTCAGACAGGCTCTGTTTAAGTGGTTTCTTGATTCCACATGTTAGACAGTAATTAGACCTTGGTATGGCTTGTGAAATTGAACCAAAAATGTAGATAATGAATATTCAGCTCTTACTATTATTTTTATGAATCAAGGAGATTGATTACTTGCACATATGCACATATGGCCAGGTTGGTTTGGATATATATATATATATACATATATATATTTTTCCATTATAAATGAAATCATTGGAAAACTACTTTTTGTGTTTACTCAGGTTATCTTTGATATTAACATATGTTTACTTGTGGCAAAAGCAAAAACAGGATCCTACTGAATTCATTTTATTTATACAGCGCCGGTTTACAGCAAATGCCAGCTCAAGGCACTTTACAAATAATCAAAAGAAAATTCAATTCAATCCAACAGAATAATTCAATTCAAAAATACTTTATTAAGCCCAAAGGGAAATTAAATGTTGTTGTAGTCACGAGTTGTAGATGCTGATGGCTGTGGGCAGGAAGGATCTTCTATAGAGGTCTGTTTTACAGTAGATCTGAAGAAGCCTCTGACTGAAGAAGAGGATGCTTAGGGTTCTCCATAATGTTCTTCATATTATGAAGGAGCCTCCTTCATTAGCATTTTTGAGCTCTTTTAAATTCCTGGCTCTGATGCTGCCACTCCAGCAGATGATGGCAAAAGTGATCACACTATTGTAATTACGAAAATAAATTTGCTTCATGAAAACACACAAAGTTTGAAAAACTCCTGTTTTTCGATAAAACGTTTTTGTGCTAGGAAGAGGTGATTTTTTGGCCATATCGAAATTAGTGTATATCACAAAACTGCAATGGAAAAATATTTTTCAAATCACACGAGTCATTAAAAACCGGATGTTACTACTGGCAAAAAAGGCAAAGAAAATGACCAGCAGAACCTGAACCTGACTCAGTGCAAACGGCCATCTGCCACTACCGACTGGGGGCTTGAGAGAACAGAGCATACACACAAAAGACAAAATCAATCAATCAATAAATTTTTACTTATAGAGCACTTTACACATCGATAGTGACCAAAGTGCTGTACATGTCCAAAAATAATAATAAAAAAAACATAAAAAAAGACCGATAAGACACAAACATCGACAATAAAACAAATTTAAAACAGCTAAAACAGTTAGCAAACAAAAATGAAATATTAATGATTAAAAACAGCATGATTTTCTGGCTCATCTGGAATTAAAAGCCAACTTAAAAAGATGGGTTTTAAAAGGGACTTAAAATCATTCAAGGTATTAGCCATTATTACACAAGAGAGGAAGATCGTTCCAGAGTTTGGGAGCAACAGCAGAAAAGGCTGTCTTTTCCAGTCAGAAGTGGAGTCCTGGGGACATCTAAAAGCAACAGCAGAGCTTATCTCAAACTTCTTCCAGGAACATGCTTTTGTAAATGCTAAGTTAAATAAGGAGGTGTCAGACCGTTTAAACATTTAAAAACCAAAAATAAAATCTGACCAGCTGCAGGCGGCATAGAAAACAGTTGTCCAACCCAGCAGAAAGAGAGTTGCAGTAGTCCAGTCTAGAGGTAATAAAAGCATGTAGGTAAATTTTGATTGATAAAGGCTAGACTGAACTACTGCACTGACCTGTTTATCAAGTTTAAAAATGTTATCAAAAAACACTCCAAGATTCCGTACAGCAGTACAACTAAAGGAACTCAAATTATTAATAGCACTGCTGCATCTTGAATGCAAGGCCGTTTTCCCAAAAACAATCACTGCAGTTTTATTTTATTAAAATGTAAGAAGTTTATCTCCATTCCAAGTTTTTATGTAAATTTTACCAGATTCTGTACTAATTGGCTTCCTGTTGCTCTCAACGGGAGATAAATTTGCAAATCATCTGCAAAACAATGGACAGACATACTGTATTTCCTAAAAATCGACGCCAAAGGAAGCATATACAGTGAGAAAAGAATAGGTCCTAAGATGGAGCCTTGAGGTACCCTACAATTCAAAGGGGCCTAAGAAGAGAAAGACTGAGCCAACTGGACAGAAAAACTTCTGCCAGACAGGTAGGAGCGAAACCAATTAAGATGCCCTTAACAACGACAGACTGGTCCAGACGTGATAATAAAACATCATGGTTCATCGTGTCAAAAGCAGCAGTCAGATCAAGCAAGATTAAATGAAAAATGGTAAATGGCCTGCACTTGTATAGTGCTTTATCAAGTCAGAGGACTCTGAAGCGCTTTACACCACAATCAGTCATCACCCATTCACATACAGACAGCTGTGGCTACACTGTAGCCACAGCTGCCCTGGGGCAGACTGAGAGAAGTTGGGCTACCATACAATTGGCCACATATGGTTAAGACAGCAGAATCTCTGCAGTTAAAAGCAGACCATTAAAAGCTCTAAAGGGTTGCTGTTTCTGTGCTGTGACATGATGATGAAACCAGACTGAAATTTTTTCTGTAATCCCATGAAGGTGTAGATGCTTCTGAAGTTTGAAATATACCACCTACTCTGAAATTTTAGAAACAAAGGGCAACTTAGAAATAGGCCAAAGTTTAATTGCACATTGGGATCTAAGTTGTTCTTCATAAGGCGAGGTTGGACCACAGCACAGTAGTCTCAGAGGAATACTGTCGCCTACACAAAATAAATGCTACAGCTTTCTAACTATATCTGACAGCTGGGAGATGGACAAACAAAAACTGGTCTCAACACGCTGAAGAGACAGAGGGTATGGCAGGATCAGGGGTGGGATAAGTCAGCAAGGACCTGACAGCACACACCTTATCACAAAAAGCTTTAAAAATTATTGACAAGGTATAACCAAAGGAAATTGTTAAGATAAATCATAAGAACTTAGGAGAGACTTCAGTGAGGAGGTATGTCGCTGTTATCAGACACAAACCTAGAAACAAACAGAGTTTTAGCACTTTTAACAGCAGCCTGATACTTGGCAAAGAGTTTCTCAGAATCGCTAAATAAATGTGGAGCCTGTCCTTCTTCCACCTTTTCTTGGCATGGTGGCCCTAGTGTGTCTAAGCGCTCATGTGTAATCATTCAGCCATCGCTCTGTCACTGCTCCAAAATATTACTACAAACAGTGTTAAAATCATTCAGAAGCAGATTAACATCTCCATCCTGGTGAAACTCCAAAGGAGTAGGCTCAGAATCCATTAAAACACCGTTAAGATACCTCATTGTAACAGAAATAGTCAGATTACAAACTGTAAAGTGTGCTGATTAAAAGCATGTCAGTGCTTTAAGTACATATAGGACAACAGATCCACTGAACTTACCTCACAGGTGTGGGCCATGCATCCAATCTCTCAACAGACGTCACTGAGTATTCTGGGCGCACGGATCGCAAAACGGAGCACACAGTTTACCAAAACGTGCAGACAGATTACGGAAACTGAGAGCACAGTCTTGTTATCCGTGTACAAAGATTGCAAAACTGAGCACACAATTTAGTAAAGCGTTAGCATGGATTTCCACCAGCTTTGTTTTTTTTTATTTTACCCGCTGAGGGTGACTGGGCTCCATAACATTGTAGTAATGAAAATGAAACTTGGAGCATTAAATGCTTCCTAAGAAATACATATAATAACATGCAAGTGTTTATATTATGAACATTTCAGAGCAGGACACAAGATAGTAAAAGTTACCATACTCCCCTTATAAGTAAAATCTTAAAAACAGGGAAAATACAAATTGTTTAATTTTGTGCTGGTGAATCATAACCAAATGGTGAGTTGGAAAATTTTTTAAAACTGCATTTAAACTCAAACTGTGTTTTTCAGCTGTTGCCTTAAAAAGTCAAACTCTATCCATAAATCTGGCTTTCATGTTATTTTTTAATTGTTGAGCTGCACAGGCAAGGCCTCTCTCACCACTTTATCAGAGGTTTGAAGGCACTAAGCCTATCTAAATTGACAACTCACTGCTGAGTCTTTTGACACATTTAGTTCAGTTTTTTATGCTATGGTCTTAAACTTTTGATCAACTGATGAACAGCTTGTTTGAGTAAAATGTTTTTGCCTATTCAAACATGTTTTGTCTCTTGTTCCTGTTTCTTCTCTTTGCATTTTAAAGTTCAACTTAAAACCTGGTGACAATCCAGCAGTTTGAAAAGCAAATAGGTTTTGCATCTTTATGTTAATGGTAAGCACCAAATATTAGTGGTGAAGCGATACCTACAGTACAGACCAAAAGTTTGAACACACCTTCTCATTCAAAGAGTTGTCTTTATTTTCATGACTATGAATATTGTAACTTCACACTGAAGGCATCAAAACTATGAATTAACACATGTGGAATTATATACTGAACAAATAAAGTGTGAAACAACTGAAAATATGTCTTATATTCTAGGTTCTTCAAAGTAGTCACCTTTTGCTTTGATTACTGCTCCACACACTCTTGGCATTCTGTTGATGAGCTTCAAGAGGTAGTCACCTGAAATAGTTTTCCAACAGTCTTGAAGGAGTTCCCAGAGATGCTTAGCACTTGTTGGCCCTTTTGCTTTCACTCTGCGGTCCAGCTCACCCCAAACCAACTCGATTGGGTTCAGGTCCGGTGACTGTGGAGGCCAGGTCATCTGGCGCAGCACCCCATCACTCTCCTTCTTGGTCAAATAGCCCTTACACAGCCTGGAGGTGTGTTTGGGGTCATTGTCCTGTTGAAAAATAATTGATGGTCCAACTAAACGCAAACCGGATGGAATAGCATGCCGCTGCAATGCACAGATTTCCACTGGTCTAAGGTCCATTCCTTGTGTTCTTTAGCCCAAACAAGTCTCTTCTGCTTGTTGCCTGTCCTGAGCAGTGGTTTCCTAGCTGCTATTTTACCATGAAGGCCTGATTCACACACTCTCCTCTTAACAGTTGTTCTAGAGATGTGTCTGCTGCTAGAACTCTGTGTGGCATTGACCTGTTCTCTAATCTAAGCTGCTGTTAACCTGCGATTACTGAGGCTGGTGACTCGGATGAACTTATCGTCCGCAGCAGAGGTGACTCTTGGTCTTGCTTTCCTAGGGCGGTCCTCATGTGAGCCAGTTTCTTTGTAGCGCTTGATGGTTTTTGCGACTGCACTTGGAGACACTTTCAAAGTTTTCCCAATTGTTTGGAATGACTGACCTTAATTTCTTAAAGTAATGATGACCACTCGTTTTTCTTTACTTAGAATTTGTATTATGGCAAGAAAAAAGCAGCTAACAGTCTATTCAGTAGGACTATCAGCTGTGTACTGTAACCACCTCCTGCACAACACAACTGATGGTCCCAACCCCATTTATAAATCCCACTTATTAAACCTGACAGGGCACACCTGTGAAGTGAAAACCATTTCAGGTGACTACCTCTTGAAGCTCATCAACAGAATGCCAAGAGTGTGCGGAGCAGTAATCAAAGCAAAAGGTGGCTACTTTGAAGAACCTAGAATATAAGACATATTTTCAGTTGTTTCACACTTTTTTGTTCAGTATATAATTCCACATGTATTAATTCGTAGTTTTGATGCCTTCAGTGTGAAGCTACAATATTCATAGTCATGAGAATAAAGAAAACTCTTTGAATGAGAAGGTGTGTCCAAACTTTTGGTCTGTACTGTACGTGTTGAGACAATCTATGGTATCTGGTTCAGCAAAAGAGATGGAATGAGATTTTAGCTATAGATAAAAGAAAAACTGTAAGCATGAAGAAATATTTCTGTCCAGATTTAACTTGTGCCAAAAAAGCAATCATATTGCTCCTTCTATGTTTTTAGCAACTTTAATAAAAGTTTAATCGATCTCAAACTGTGTTCAGTTAAGGATTAATAAGTATTTTACATTTCGAAATAAAGATTCAAAACTACCCTTTAGTTCAGAGTGATAGGAAACTCCAAAGCGTATGCTAACTTTAGCGCTGCTAGCAGGTAGCAGTTAGCCAGCTGTATTATTCTCAGAGTGTTTACAAATCATTCGTATGTTGCTGATGCTCTACCACCTGTCCCTTTTACTACATAGTACCAAAAAAGCAAGACTGATTTTAAAGTGGTGAAGGTCCCTTCGGTGACTGATTGTTGTTGATCAGCCTGATGAGGATTATTTAATTATCGACTCTGTCAAAATAAGAGTCTCAAACACAGATAAACAGTATAAAGGTCAAAGCACTCTTCTTTATATCTGGGGTCATAATAATAGTTTACACTTTCTTTATCAGAAGAAAATCACATCCTGACATGAACTAGATTGGTCTTCATGAGACAGACTTCACTTTGATGAGCAATATCATGATGTTTTAAACATGCAAGATCCTGTCAAATGAGATCTCGCTACACCCCTAGCAAATACCTTGTGCCTAAAGAAATATACTCATGTTCTTCTAACCACCTTACACTCTTCTCCCTCCAATGTTCTTGACAATATTCTTTTTGATTTGATTATTTATAAAGGAGAGAATTTGCTGAGCTGCTGGAGAAATATGGCTCCAATGGTAGCACAGGATCAACCCGCAACTCTCCCATCCAGCAAGGTAGGCTGATCATTGTGCACTCCACCAGATCTTCAGCAAAAATACAAAGCAGCGAGACACCATTAGGACAAACCAGAGACTATGAGTTCAGCATATATTCCTTCATCAGAACACAGGGCCACTTTCTCAATAAGTCTTCTATATTTGGGAAATGAATAAGCCTAAAGGCTTGCTGCAGGTAGTTGACCTTAAAATGGCTTTGGACAAATGCCCATAGCTGTTACTCAGTTGAAAACATCTGCTGTGAAAGAAGCAGCCAGCTAGTAAAGATTTCCTAAACAGGGCTTCTTTGCTTCAGCTTTGACTTGGGGCAGCCATGAGGACCATGTGTAAAAAGCAACTACAATGTTTCTGTATGGCTCTGGAGTAGTTCTAGTGAACCTCTAAATATCTAGAGCCCATTAGTGAGATGAAAGAATGGAGGAACTACAACTGCTGTTGGGGAAAAACAGGAACTTTTATTCATCGGCAGTTTTGTGCTTCACGGAGACGTGGCTGTGTGGATTAATACCGGACTCTGCGCTGCAGCTGGCAGGATTCCAGCTCTACAGAGCGGACAGAGACACGGAACTCTCCGGCAAAGCGAAAGGTGGAGGAATCTGTTTTTACCTCAACAGTGGTTGGTGCAACGACGTGACAGTGATTCAGCAGCACTGTTCTCCAGACCTGGAATCCTTCATCATAAACTGTAAGCCTTTCTATTCCCCCCGTGAGTTCGCTTCGTTCATCCTGGTCGGTGTTTACATCCCGCCGCAAGCTAACGTGCAGGTCGCACAGCGCATGCTCGCCGACCAGATACTGAGTGTGGAGCGGACCAACCCGGACTCCTTAGTAATCGTCGTTGGTGACTTCGCCAAAACAAATTCCTTGTATGTCCAAAAACGTACTTGGCAATAAAGCTTTTCTGATTCTGATTATTATTGAACTATAGTTCTTATACATGCAGTTGGACTAATTGTAAGCACTAATAATGCAGCTAAACAAAAACATCTGTGAAAGTTCTGCATGTACAACCTCCACAAAAATGTGTCTTTGATTGAGAGGGGATAAATGATGCAGCCAAAGTGGGGAAAAGTAAAACTGTGAAGGATGTTTTGACTGGTCAGCATCTTGGGTATTATTCTGGGCTTAATGACACTCAGGCCTATGAAATCCTGGACAGGGTGGCACATTTAAGTGGAGGGGCACTGCAGTGGTCTATACTTTCATTCCATCACCACTCAATAACATACAACTTTGCTTTCCACCGCTGACTGAAGTCCCTGTTTTTTTCTTTTTGTATCAAGCATACATATTTGTTCTCTTATTGTAAAGGAGGTCGCGTCTTGGACAGTACGTCATCTGGTTCCTCATCACGATCTCAGAGTCCATTGTTGCTGAGCCCTGCAAACTCCCAGAACATTTACAATGGTGGGCCCATGATGCGCTCCCTCAGGTAAGACTGATTTATTTTCATGATTCATTTCTGGACAAACAAAGTCCACAAAGATATTTCATGTATTTGGCATAGCGTTAGAGCCCGCTATTCATATACAGAGGCCTCAGTCCTTGAGACAGCCGTTAACAGCTTTTGTGCATTGGAAAGATTGTGATTGAATAGAAAAGGCTCAAGGATCTCCTTTGCAGTCATGAAAAAAGTTGGCTAATTACTTTGAAATGTTATGAGAATGAGCTTAAATGCTTTATTTGAGTGCCTGCTTTTGTGGACAAAACTAAACATTCTCAAACGTCCATAGTCAAACACATCATATTTTTAATGAGCTTTCTGTTAGGTACATTTTTATTTTTCATAGTTTCTGCAGAGAGTCAAGTAACTTCTTAGTTTAGGTGTGGTTGAAGCACAAACTTTACAAAATTCTCTCATCTCTACATGATAATGAGAACAAGGTAAGAAAGACAATATGATTTAATATTTCCACCTTTTGACAATATTCTGAGTCATATAGGTATGTTCAGTTTTTTTCAGTTTTATTTAATTCAATTCAGTTTTATTTATATTCACAACACATGTTGTCTCAAGGCACTTCACAACAGTCAGGTTCATACATTCCAATTAATCCTAACCATTGAACAGTGCAGTCAGAGTTAGTTATTTATTCAAATTGGATAAAATATTTTTCTGTCTAAGGAAACCCAGCAGATTGCATCCAGTCAGTGACTTGCAGCATTCACTCCTCCCGGATGAACATGTAGAGACAGTGGACAGTCACTGGCGTTGACTTTGTTGTACTAGCTACCTATTATTATCATATTTGTCACTGGAATGGAGAGAGACCTCTTGTTTTCCTGTTTGAAATGACCTCTGGTAAATAATGAAAACTGGTATTCTAAATTTCATGTAGCTTTTCGTTCAGTGGTCACTAACCCTGTTTTATTCTGGGTCCTATAGAATGATCAATAAAAGCCAGAGTGTCCATTTTCTCAAACATTTAAAATCTACATAACCAAACATTTTTATCGTTCTAAAACAAAGTAATGTGTCTATGTTCTCAGTCATCCAGGTGAAGGAGTGATTCAACTCATTTCTGTAGCACGACTCAGTAGTTTAGGGATCATCATCGGGGGAGGCTCCAACAGGCCTGATGGCCCTGCTGTGTTCATCCAGGAGGTGCTGTCTGGAGGTGATTGTCACAGGGTAAGAAATGAAAGTAACTGCAACAAATACACAGTACCACTAATCTTCAGAACTGCAGATACAGGTCTAAAAACATTGGAATTTTGTTCAAAATTGGAATATTAAGTTCAATATTTATCGTCGCTAATTTCAGAAAGTGGGACTTATATATTATATTGGTTCATTACACAAGCCTTTATTTATTTTAATGTTGATGATTATGACTTAATGATAAAGAAAACAACAAAATTCTTTGTCTTGAATATTACATAATATCACAAAAAATTGTTTTTTAACCAGAACTTTCAGGCTTCTGAAAGTGTGTTAATTTCTATGCTCTCAGTACCTGGCTGGGGCTCCTTTTGCATGAATTACTGTATCGATGCAGCGTGGTATGGAAGTGATAAGCCTGTGGTTCTACTGAGGTGTTCTGCTTTGACAACAGCCTTCAGGTCATCTGCATTGTTGAGTTGGGTGTCTCTCATCTTCCTCTTGACAGAACTCCATAGATTCTCTATGAGGTTCTGGTCAGGCCAGTTTGCTGGCCAATCAAGCACAGTAACACCATGATTATTGAACCAACTTTTGGTGCCGTTGGCAGTGTGGGCTGGTGCCAAGACCTACTGGAACATGAAATCAGCATCTCCATAAAGCTTACCAGCAGAAGGAAGCAAGAAGTGAGCAGATGACATGGCACCCCAAATCATCACTGTGGAAACGTCACACTGGACTTCAAGCTACATGGATTCTGTGCCTCTCAACTCTTCCTCTAGACTCTGGGACCTTGATTTCAAAATAAAATGCAAACTTTACTTTCAACTGAAAAGAGGATCCTTGAGCAGCAGTCCAGTTCTTTTTCTTTTTGGCCCAGGTAAGATGCTTGTAGCCCATGTATAGAATTTGTCTGTTCGTCGGAGCTCTTAGTGCACCGACTCCAGCCTCAGTCCACTCCTTGTGAAGCTCCCCAATACTATTGAATTGATTTTACTTGACAATCCTCTCAAGGCTATGGTTATCCCTGTTGCTGGTGCAACTTTTCCTACAACACTTCCAGTCAACTTTCTATGAATTTGATTGGATACAGCACTCTGTGAACAACCAGCTTCTTCAGCAATTACCTGTTCTGGCTTACAGCCCTTGTTTCAATGACTGTCTTCTGGACATCTGTCCAGTCAGCAGCCTTCCCCATGGTTGTGTAGCCTACTGACCCAGACTGAAAGATCATTTAGAGGCTCAGCAAACCCTTGCAGGTGTTTTGAGTTCATTAGCTGATTAGGATGTAACCATACTTTTCCAATATTTAACTTTTTAACAATGTTCTAATTTTCTGAGATTGAAATTTGGGGTTTCATTATCTGTAAACCATTGTCATCAAAATTACAAGAAATAAAGGCTTGAAATATTTCACTCTATGTTTAATGAATCTATACAATATCTGAGTTTTACTTTCTAAAATGAGGGACACAAAAATGTAAATTTTGATAGTCAAATCTTTTAGATGTACCTGTATCATCATTGTTACAGCTTTTCTGTTATATTAATGTTCTGGTTTTTAGCTCATGATAATTAATTTCCATTTCTGAAATATAAATATAAGTGTGAAAGAAAAAAACTTGACTGAAGGAAAGAATGCTGGCCCAATGAGGCCAAGAACGAAGCTAAAAGTTGCACAAGACAAATGATGTTTAGTGTCTAACACTGACCATTGTGGTGAGCCCAATCTTCCTGTAATTCACCACAGTTGTGAATAACTGAAAAACAAAATCCAAAAAACTAACATTCTGTCAGCATTCACAAGAAATGACAGTGCTAGTTATACCTTTTGATCTGTGCTTTGTTTTGACCAGCATTGTTATTCTGATGCACTCTGATGTCAGGACTGGCATTTCTCCCAACAACTGTGTCACCAAAGTAGCCTACTTTATATTATATAGAAATATAGCAGCAGTGAAAAAAAGCAGGAGAAAGTCAAATTTTTACATACAGTAACAACACTGCATTAATGATAGAATATACAATCAGGCTGCAGCTGCAATCAAACACTCTTATTCATTCAGCTCAGATACTGACCACCTTAATGAGCAACTATTCCTTCAGTTAATAATGAGATCCACACCAATCTACAGACATTTTGTGCTGACAAAAGAAACAAAAAGTTAAACAGGCCCCTCAGTGGTCTGGCTACAAGTAATTCAATTCAATTCAATGCAGTTTTATTTATATAGCGCCTATTCACAACACATGTCGTCTCAAGGCACTTCACAAAGGGTTTGGAATGGTGCGGGGTTGTTGCGGAGGTTTGATTAAACTACTGAATGTTAGAGTTTGGGCATTTTAGAACGGGCTATGTGTAGGTGTACTAAGTTAAATAATACACTGATAAAGTTTGTCCATCTAGAGCCCACTGGTGGCCATTGTTGTACTAAAAACCACAAGGATTGGGGGTACCTCTCTGTCAGACTGATTCTAACCATTGGAAAAGAGAAGGGGTCGCACAGGTAGCAGAAATGGAGGATGTGTTTGCACCTCAACCATAACTGAGCCGGTTTAGGTCAAACCTGACTCCCCCTTACTCCATCCAATAAGGAGGAAGGAAGGCAGAGGTAAAAATAATTAGAGAATGTTATTTCCTGTTGCATTGTGTGAAAGGTGGGCAACTTTAAGATGGGCTAGGTCAATTTAATCGAATCATATAGATTTCAAGTCAGGTTAATACGTTCCAAATAATTCTAACCATCGAACAGTGCAGTCAGATTCAATTATTTATTCAAATTGGATAAAAGGTTTTTCTATCTAAGGAAACCCAGCAGATTGCATCAAGTCAGTGACTTGCAGCATTCACTCCTCCTGGATGAGCAATTTCATCTAGGAAGAAAAAAACAGATAAACTCTGAGCCAGTTTTCAAGTTTAGAGTATGAGAGAGCACATACAGTTAGTCACAGTAGAAGCTCAGTCAGTAGCTATGTCTAGGGGAAAAATAGGGTTTAACACTGAAAGACAGGCCCAAGTGTATCATCAGTAGAAGGTGACCATTAAGTTGTTGCCAGCAGAAGTATGGATGATGCCCCACACCAGAAAGGTGTCACAGGTAGATACAGAAACAGGCCAGGTGTTGCTTCTAGGAAGAGAAAAGAGAGAGAACATAAAGTTAAAAACTGAAATAACAGTAACGAATGTAGTATGAGAATGTGCAGGGGTTGGACAATGAAACTGAAACACCTGTCATTTTAGTGTGGGAGGTTTCATGGCTAAATTGGACCAGCCTGGTAGCCAGTCTTCATTGATTGCACATTGCACCAGTAAGAGCAGAGTGTGAAGGTTCAATTAGCAGGGTAAGAGCACAGTTTTACTCAAAATATTGAAATGCACACAACATTATGGGTGACATACCAGAGTTCAAAAGAGGACAAATTGTTGGTGCACGTCTTGCTGGCGCATCTGTGACCAAGACAGCAAGTCTTTGTGATGTATCAAGAGCCACGGTATCCAGGGTAATGTCAGCATACCACCAAGAAGGACGAACCACATCCAACAGGATTAACTGTGGACGCAAGAGGAAGCTGTTTGAAA
>NC_061817.1:1868366-1877837 GCF_021462225.1 Girardinichthys multiradiatus | reverse complement strand
TCTGGATTCTGATGGAGATTTGTACCTGGCTCTGGTGAAGTTTTCTTCCTGGTTCTGATAGGTTTGACCTGGTTCTAATAGACTTTGACCTGGTTCTGATGGAGTTTGGACCTGGTTGTGATGAATGTTTCTCCTTGGCTCTTATAGAATTTGGACCTATTTCAGATGGAGTTTTGTACATGGTTCTGATGAAGATTTGTACCAGGTTCTGATAGAGTTTCCATCTGACTCTGATGGATTTTGGATAAGGTTCTGATGGAGTTTGGGTCTGGTTCTGATGGAGATTTGTTCCAGGTTCTGATGCGCTAACAGCCTATATGCCAAAGTCTATGAAATTGCCTTTTAAATTTAATCACTGTTGTCCAGCTGTTAGAACAGCAGTACATGCTGTTTAAGTACTCAACACAAAATGGCCGCCAGTAGTTGCCTCCTATTAAGATGGTCAAAGGGTTAGGGGGTCGGGTCAGGTTTAGGCCATAGAAACGAATGAAAATGAATGGAAGTCAATGAAAAGTCCTCACAAAGATGGTAATCCATGAATGTGTGTGTGGGTGTGTGTGAGCGTGTGTGTGTGAGCGTGTGTGTGTGTCCGAGTATCAGACACGGAGTGAATGGAGGCAGAAACAAAGACAGAATCATATACAGACATAGACAGTAGGAGATACACAGAGCTATAAATAGAACAGTGAGGAATGAATCAGCCAATCAGCAAAGAGTGTCAGTGTAACTTGACACCTGCAGCATTTCTAATGCAGCACCTCACTATTGTCTCCCCCTGGCCTGGGCTTTTAACATGGAGGCGCATGCTCCCGAACTACCGCCCATAACTCGGAAACCGTAAGGGCTATCGACGTCATTCTTGAACCGTTTTTCTCAGAACGGACAGGGGAACGAGAATATTAACAAGTTTTTGCTGAAAATATAATATTAAAGGCAAAACACAAGGTGAAAAGAAAGGGAAAAATGGAGAAAAACATGAAAAATGCCTGAACATGATCTCAAACAACGTCTAATAACCCGGAAACTATAAGGGCTATCGATTTGATTCATGCACCGTATGAATCAGCGGGCCTTGCTGAACAATCATGGAGCTTCTCACGTTTCTACAAAAATCTGTCTGGGAGATGTGACCCTGTGAAAAAGTGGATCATTTTGACCATTTGTAAACTGGGTGAAGGTGAATTTTTCTCTCTCAAACAAAATTACGTCACGAGGAAACGATAAAAGGTATCCAAATAATTTTTGGACCGTAGGTATCAGCAGGGATCGGTGAACAATCCTGGAGATTTTCATGTTTCTACATTAATCCGTGTAGGAGATGTGACAGTGTAGAAAAGTGGATGATTTTAAAATTTTTCAATTTTAAGCGATTTTGGGAAGGACAGATTTGGTACTCCTAAACAAACGTATTTTATGACAAAACGATAAAAGGTATCAAAGAAATTCCTTCACTGTGAGCACCAGCAAGGTCTGAAGATAAATCTGCACAAGGCTCATGTCTCTACCTCGAACGGTTTACGAGAGGCGACGATTCGAAAACATGTGACTTTAAGGATTTTTTGCTCTGATTTTTTCTGAAATCCCTATAGATTTCCTATAGAGGGTGTGTTGACTTTGTGTTGCTTCGGGGCGTGTTGCTGGAAAACTGTTTGTCCCACATCAATGAGGGTGACATTTTCTTAATCGCGAAAGAGATTCCTACGTTTTGATGTATAATTTGTATAGGTAGATTGAAGATTGAGCGAGTGAGGAGAGTTTGTTCGTTCTTTTTCAGGTTATTCAATAACCTAGAGCATACACTTTAGCGACACGAACATTCCGTCATAGGATTACATTATAAAACTGAAAATCTGAAAAAATGTTTAAAAAGTTTGAAACCAAATTGTAGAAAAACTGTAAAAAATAGCAAAACGTTGAATTAAACAGTAATAGCAGAAGGCTGTGAAAGTATTTTAAAAGTTGAATGGTGTTTCTAGCTGAAAGTATGCAGAAGTTGTTAAATGGCAAAAACAGTGAAGTTTTAGCAGAATATTTGTGGTTTCCCATTCATTCCTATGGGAGCAAAAAATTCATAAAAAGCTGAATATTTTAAAAAGTATAAAAGGTATAAATACCAAGAGATATAGCGGGAATGTCCTTAATGAGCAGAATATTTTAAAACTTGAATGGTAAAAATAGCACAAAGTATGCAGAAGAAGTAGCAAATCAAAAAGCAGAGAGCAACTAGAAGAATAATAACTAAAAAATTTGCATTTCCTGCGAAGATGCAGTGTGAATGCTGTAAGCTGAATTTTTTAGCTGAAAGCTGGCAGAAAAAAGCTGAAATTGACTGCAGAAAATCTGCTGAAATCTGATAAATTAGTAGAAATAGAAACAGCAAAGAAAAACTGTCATCTGATCTGTTTAAGCAGGAAGACTATTAGCTATAAAACAGTTTAACCATTTAAAGTTACCTCAAAACTACTTGTTGAAAGAGTTGTTGAAATGCAAGAACTGACAAAAACTTTAAAAAGCAGGAAAGAGCTGCCATAAATGAGCTGAAAAAGCATAGACTGAAGCAAAAATATAGCCTAAGAAGTTGAAGTCAGTGCTAAAATATATATAAAATAGGATAAATTTCAGAAAAAAACTAACAACAAGAAACAACAAGAAACACAAAAACAAACAGGAAGTTGCCTAAAAAGGCAAATGTGTTCTTCAGCTAAGAGAGAAGAGATGAGAAAGAGAAGCTAAATTGCTAACATTAGCATATTGGCTATCACTAGCATGAAGGCTGATATTAATTTACCCCATCTACTATTCAAAAACAATGTATAAGCTAAAATTAGCTAAAATGGCAATGCTAACTACAGCCTATATTCAAAAGTCTATGAAATTGCCCTTTAAAATTATTCACTCTTGTTCAGGTGTTGGAACAGCAGTAGAACCTGTTTAAGAAGCTGGCATCAAATGGTCGCTGTTTTGATGCTCCACTGGGACCTATGAAGATGGTCTTATCATCATAAGTCTAGTGTATATTTATTCAAGGTTCTTATGGAGATTTTTGCCAAGTACTAGTGGAGTTGGGACCTGATTTTGATTAAGGTTTCTGCCTGGTTCTGATAGAGTTGGGACCTTGATCTGATAGAGGTTTATACCTGATTCTGATGAAAATTTTTAGAAGGTTCTTAAAAAGATTTTTTCCTGTTCGGATGGAGCTTTTTGCCAGGTTCTGATGGAGTTTTGACTTGGTTCTTATAGATGTTTCTTCCTGGTTCTGATAGAGTTTGGATCTGGCTCTGATGGAGATCTGTATCTGGTTCTGATGGAAGTCTGTACCTGGTTATGATGGATGCTTCTCCTTGGCTCTGATAGAGTTTGGACCTGGTTCTGATACAGGTTTGTACCTGGTTCTGATGGAGTTTTTTTACCTGGTACTGATGGAGCTTTTTGCAAGGTTCTGAAGGAGTTTGGACCTGGTTCTGATAGAAGGTTATTTGTACACTTCACAAATCTGACCTCTATTGAAAAGTTGCAAGAAGAAAGCCATTGTTGAAAAAAGTCATAAGAATGCCTGTTTACAGTTTGCCACAAGCCATGCAGAGGACCCATCAAACATGTGGAAGAAGGTGCTCTAAACAAATTGAACTTTAGGCTAAGTGCACATTGTTATGGGTGGAGGAAGGCTTATCTGTGTAATTCACATTGAACATGGCATCCCCAAAGTGAAACATCACAGAGGCAGCACCTACCTGTTAGAAACTGCAGAAGACTAAAGATGAGGGGGTGTGGAGTGGAGGAACATACAATGGGATGATTTAGAATAGAAGTGTTGGAATGGCCCTGTGAAAGTTTAGACCTAAATTTGAATCTTTTGTCTCAATGTGCAAAACTGGTAGAGATACTTATCTAGTTTGTTCATTTCTCAATTTGTAAAAACAAAATAAATTGAAATTATCATTATTTGCTTCACCATTTCACTAGTACTTATCCTCTTTATAACAGTTAAAATGACCCAACAACACATTAGGTCTTTTGTGAGAGACAAAATAAAATGATCTTGAACGTATTTTAGCTGAAAATAACATCTGTACTTCTGCTGCTCATAAAAAAACACCATAAAAACAGTTTCCTCTTAGTTTTGAGTTTGCTTTTTAATAGAACTGTGCCTACCTGTACAGTGATTAGATTCACTTACATAGAGCGGCTTCACTTACAATGCTGACAGAATGCATATTATTAATATTTATTTGCCTAAACCAGGGGTCTACAACCTGCAGTTCTGTAGCTGCAAGGGGCTTGTTGGACTTTCCACAATGGCTCCCATACAGATATTATAACATATCTATACAGATTTAATTGCAAATGCAGGTTTTATCAGTTGTTCCAGTTTTTCATGGAATAATGCATTGACTTTCCACAACAGAAAGACACTAAAAGTACCAGTAACATTTTTCTTGTCATAAGGTTGATAACTATTACATAATTTCTTTAGAAAATATTAACATCCAATAGAAGTAAATGTATCCATCCTGTCTTTGAAAAAAGTTTTTTTTTTATTTAAAAACAAATATAAAATGAAGGTTCTTTGAAAATAACAACAGATTTCCTATTGTAGATATTTATCTAAAAACATACATTGTTTTTTGTTTCCGAAAGGTAACATAACATTGGCGGCTCAAAACGCTATTTAATTAATTGGACTGTGGGCAAAAATGGTTGTTTGGATTGTAAAGGCTGCAGAACTATGTCCTAAACAATCTGGTGGTCATTCTAGCAGTTTCCTAGGATTTGTCTTCACAGATTCACTTTTTCTGTCTTAAGAGAAGTTGTTAGGTCTAAAACTCATATTTAAACATAAAATGTTTCACCATAAATTAAAAACAGTAGGTCTAAACAGAGATCCTGTGAAAAAATAATTTACCCCCTTACAGTTTTTTATTCTGTTTTCATTTGAATCATTTCAGGTTTTTATATTGGATAACTAAGTAAATACAAAAAGCAGTTTTTTAAATAATGATTTCATTCATCAATGGAAAAAAAAACGTTATTCAAACCAACCTGAACCTCTTGAATAATTGTCCCCTAAACATGATAAGCGGGCTGCACGGTGGCGCAGTTGGTAGCACTGTTGCCTTGCAGCAAGAAGGTCCTGGGTTTGATTCCCAGCCTGGGGTCTTTCTGCATGGAGTTTGCATGTTCTCCCCGTGCATGCATGGGTTCTCACCGGGTACTCCGGCTTCCTCCCACAGTCCAAAGACATGCCTGTTAGGTTAATTGGTCACTCTAAATTGCCCTTAGGTGTATGAATGAGTGTGTGCATGGTTGTTTGTGTGTTGCAATGGACTGGCGACCTGTCCAGGGTGTACCCCGCCTCTCACCCATAGACTGCTGGAGATAGGCACCAGCTCCCCCGTGACCCACTATGGAATAAGCGGTAGAAAATGACTGACTGACTGACATAATAAGCAGTTGTGCCACCCTTAGCAACAACGTCTGTCATCAAGAGTTTGTGAAAACTGACAACGAACCTTCATTTTATTTTTGGAGACATTCCGAATGGGTCTTGGTGGTGTGCTTCAGATCTTTGTTCTGTAGCAAACAGTTTGAGCTTAAGGTTATAACATGATGGGTGCACATTATCCTGCAGGATCTATAGTTCCATCAGTTAAAGCAAGTCACACAGGTCCTAAAGTAACAAAGCAGCCCGAGACCATCGCACTACCAACACCATGCTTGATTGTAGTTAGATCTAACAAGGACTTTATGCTCTTATGGGTCAGCAGTGGTTCTGGTCTTGAAATATAGAATAGAACTGATTTTGTTTTTATTGACATTGCACATTCAGTTGTACAGTGAAACTCCAGTACATCTCCAGCTGGTGTATAGTAATATAAATAACATATAAAAGACTCTCAAAACATTTCCTGACAACTGATGTTAATGTAATAGCTCTGTAATCACTGAGGCTTTTGGGGGCAGCAGTCTTTGGAATAGGGATAGTGGTAGTTGATTTCAGGCACTAGGGCACGGTAGCCCATGACATTGAGAGGTTGAGCAACCTGCCTCACCTGGTTTTCCGGCAGTTTGAGTGTGGCGCAGCTGGAGGTCTGTGATGGCCGTGCATCTGTGTGGAAAGCCTCTGCCTTGTATCAGGAAAATAAATGACTTATTTCCTCTGCCAGCAATTCTGCAGCTGCTAATGGTGAGATGGTCCTCCATTTTTCTCCTATGAGTGTCCTAGCAGCTTTGAAACCTCTCCGCAACTCTGCCCTCGCCACCCTGTACTGTTCTCTGTCACCTGACTTTAAGGCAGAGTTCCGGGTTTTAAGGAGTGTCATCCTTGGTCATCCTTGGTTTTTGATTCAGTGTTACACTCTCAGTGCAGCTCTTAATGTAGAGCATAATAGCCTTCCGCCTTGCTGTAAGCTATTGGTTTTTATTTTGTTAAACTTCTCAACTCACCGAGCTGCTTCTGCCTGCTCTGTGTGCTCCTGTAAATCAAGATGTTCATATATACTCCATTCAGTGTGCTCAAAGCAGTCTTGAAGCTTAGAAAGTTCTGTAAGAAAATATAAACTAAACACATCTAACACCGGAACCCAGGAAGTAACAAAATTAACTAGAAGGAATCTAAATATACCTGAACAGAAAAGCACCTGGCTAAGCAGGAAGTAAACAACACAAAAACCTAACAAAACAGATTCTGACATGTGCATACTGTACAAGGTTAGGGAACAAAGTGCTCAGTCCCCAGCAACGTCGAAAGCTCCCTCTGGATGAGCCTTCATTTATTTGCTAATGGTGGCGTACAGCTGAGAGAGTGCCAAGCTAACATTAGCATCTGGTGGGATGTAGACAGCAGCAAAAATCACTGTTTTGAGCTCTCTGGATGGCTCAGGAAACCATTGCAGGTGTTTGGAGGTAATTAGCTAAATAGGGTGAGACACCATGAGTTTCCAATATTTAACTTTTCAACAATATTCTAATACTCAGAGACACAGAATTTTGTGTTTTCATTATCTTGTAGTCATAACTATCAAAATTATAAGAAATAACCACTTGAAATATTTCAATCTATGTGTAATAGATTTATATAATATGAGTTTCACTTCTGAAATGAGTGACAAAAATATTGAACTTTTGCACTATATTCAGATTTTTTGACATGGACCTGTATTGCTAACACCAATAGTTAAATACTTGGGCAGCAAGTATGTCCTTCATGGAAGTGTGTCCCACATGGCAGGAACCTCTCTGTCCCGGTTCTCTAGTGTTTGGTTTCTGGTTTTTATTTGTGTCTATATTTAGGTAATTTTCTTTTGAGCTTTTTCAGCATTTTCTCTTAGTTTATGTTTACTCCTTGCTCCTCGTTCAATCCATGTCTGCTTGTTTTTGCCTTCCAACTCACTGAGCTGCTTCTGCTTGCCTGTCTGCAATTGTGTCCTACTCCACACTTTGACACCATCTTCCTCTTTCTGTGGACTTTCTCCTGCTCAAACCATATAAAAGGTTAAATATCAGCAGGTGTTGTTGCTCTGACTCTACAATACCTTACTGAACATTTATAAAAGACCCAACTTTCATACTTTCCTTGTTTCCTTCTTTACTGTATTTTTCGATGTCAAAATTGTTTCTCAAACTGACCTGGATGGTACATTACTGTGTAATAAGGACTGTCTATGATCATGTATTAGCTAAGACCTGCACCGATCCCCAACACTCTTAGGATTTGCACATATCACCCACTTTCTGCAGCCTTCCCTGCTTCTCTCATGTTAATCCCATCCTTCTCGCCTCTCTGTCCACCCACTCTGTCAAATGTGGCAAGGAAGCAGGAAGAGAATGAAGGGGAACACAGAGATAGTACTGGAATCTGTGCTCCTGTATATATGTATTAAGGAAGCTGTTTTTTAGCAGATGTTTGCTGCATATGAAAATATCATCCAGCAAGAGCAGGGACAGTCCGATGATAATCTCAGCAGTTCCTATCACAATCATCAGACTCTCCCTGCCCTCTCTGGATAATATTTTCAGGACTCGGTGCCTCTGCAGAGCAAATACTATCCTGCAGGATGAACAGTTTTCGCCCCAGGGCTGTTACAGAAATTAGGTGACATGGTCTCCCTGTCCCACTCGTGTGCCCCCTCCAATACCCTTTATCATTTCAAGTAGATATGCTGATGTTTATTAGAATTTAATGTGTTCAATTTGTAACGTGGGATCATGTGCAATAGAATGCTCGATGTTTGACTGTCGAAGAGAGAGTGTGTGTGTGTGTGTGTGTGTGTGGGTGTGTGTGCGCACGTGCGTGTGTGTGCACGTGTGTGTGTGTGTGTATGTAGAGTTGGACATGAGTGTTGGCATTAGTTTTAGAGAGCATATCTGTAATTTCCGTGCTCTGTTTTTACCATGCAATGACAACAAATTAGTTTTCTGATATATGATAAGATGTTTTTTGGAAGTCAAGATACAGGGAGTGTCAGAGAATTAGAGAGTTTATAAGGCAGCACCTTAGGCTAAGAGTGTGTTCCTTAAAACCACTCTTGCCCCTTTTCCACTGGCTCCACTCGGCTTGCTTTGTAATCGTTTCCATTACTATCTTTTCCGTCCCGGTACCTAACTTTTTTGGTCCCTGCTCCCGATCAGGTACGACTGGGGCCAAGTAGGGACTACATGTGATGTAAACAGACTGCTGTTCACTGATGGCCAATTGGACCAGGAGAAATGAGAAGGTTTGTGAAGAGGTAGTGCAGGGAAAAGTTAATAAAACTCAAGAGTGACTACAATAATATTAAGGACCACAATGGCTGAAGCGGGTCAAACCAAAATATTATTTTACTATTTACAAATCATAAAACATGCCTGAAGGCTGAAGGAGGAGAGAGCAGGCAGAGAGCAGCCTGCATCAGGTCAAACAGAAGGAAGACCCCATTTTATTTGTGAAGCGCAAATATCTAATATCTAACCTAAAACTAACTTTCCACGGTCAAAAGTCAGCATTTTTGTGCTTTAAAGTCCTTGTCCTCTTTATTGCCATGGCAGAGTCAAAAACTTCCCCATCCCAAAATTGTAACTTCTTAAGGGAAACTTTGCAGCTTCACCAGTTTTGACAGCAGTGTCTTCCTTCTCTGCTTCTCCTGCCACACCCCTCTCCCTTCTGGCTTGGCTATGTTCCAGATAATTATGCCAGAATTGAAAAAAGGAATAAAGTGATTTATCTTCAGAACATCAGTGCAGTTTTTCTGTCCTTGTTGTTTCGGACTGATAATTTATCCACGCTGAGAAAACAGAAATTTCTCCTCACTGAGTTTCTTAAAAAAATCTTTTTTTAAATGTTGGGGGGTTTGGGTCTGGATCACCCGAGTACGGGCATTGCTGGCGCTAGTCTGGGCTGGTTCTGGGGCGGTTTGCCTGTCTCCACCCTGCAGGGAAGGGGACCACCTTCTGGGTCCGGGTGCTGGTTGCCCCATGGGGTATAGCCACCTGGAC
>NC_061817.1:1835957-1868266 GCF_021462225.1 Girardinichthys multiradiatus | reverse complement strand
GTATAGCCTCCGTAATCCGTGTCCCCTCCTGCGGTCTCCTCTGGCACGTTAGATCCTGTTCGTGACGCTAAAATTGTTGTGAAATTTCTTATCAAAGTGGAGAGAAGTTGACTCACAAGAAGAGAAAATCCGGACTTTGTCTTAATAAGTTTTATTCAAAGGCATTCAGCGTTTGAATGACTCTGTCACCGAGCAAGTCAGTTAAACAGAGCAACGAACAGAAATCACAAACAGTATTTATACTAAAAATGAGGGTGTTATCTCAACTTCAAGGAGTTTTAGAAATATGGCCCCTAGACCCTCCCCGGGTCAGAGTTAACAAAGTTATTTATGAGGCCACCCATCTACCTTCCCTTGAAATATACACTTCAGGAAGGGTTAACCATAAAACTCTCCAGCATTTGAATTTAGAGTCCATCTGCTCTAAAAAACAGAACACTAATCAAACACAGAGGTCAGAGGTGAGAGGTAGATGGAAGGTCACCTGTGAGTGATACAACACAGAAACAAATGAGAGAGGTGAAGGGAATATCAGAGCACTTTAAAAGAATTTTCCATTACAGCAGCTACTCAAACCAAAAAGCTACATTGGTAATTTAAAAATTAAAGGCTGTTTCAAAATAAAGGTGGAATAATACAATTTGTGTGCAGAACTAGGACTAATCTGCATTTTTTGCATTTTCAACCTTTTAATTAGAGGATCTGATTTTACTCGTTAATTTAGGCTTGTCATTTATCATATCTCTAGAATAAATGTTGTTAAAAAGAAGAAAAAAGCCCAAAATTCCCAAACTATTACTCATTTTGTTTTAATGACTTTGAAAAAGAAGTCTCCAAAGGGATCTGAAATGGTTGACTTGAAGATTCTCCTTATGATGATAAAATAATGAGCTTCATTCCTGATTGTTCAGTAGATGCATAATAGTTTAAATAGTGATGTTTATCTAAGTCACTGTGTCCTGGTATTCTAAGGCATTACCTAAAAAGGGACTAAGGTCTTTTTACTATTCATATTCAATGTTCTGCTTCCAAACTCTACATATGCTACAAATGTTGCTGTAGTTCATATTATACAGTTTTTTTCTCTCTTTGAAGAAACCTGTATAATATGAGCTACAACAACATTTAATTTCCCCTTTGGGATTAATGAAGTATCTTTTAATTGAATTGAATTTGATTTCAATAATTTCTGTTTGGTTGCTTTGGTACAGATCTGTGCAGAGGAGCCAGCTCTAGTCTCTTCACCCTCTCCAGACATCTGTCCTCCAGATATTCATATTTCAGGTAAAACTAATCTCATATTTGTTTTCAGTTTTGCGCTGGTATGCTATGGTAAAACTGCACCATCCATCTAATCAGGTCATTACCCATCTCCATGCAAACCTTTGTGAAACCCTCATAGCAACCATTGCAAAACACTACCAGTACTGTTTATGAAGCATCCTCAGTGTCTGCTGACCTTCTCTCACTCTTTTAATTTTACTTTCAGTTTGTTTGGTTTTGGGTTTTTTTTTATCATACTTTCACTTCCAGTTATTGCTTGTCAGCATTGAGAATTAATGTCCAGATGAAGGACTGAAAATGACACAAGTATTTTAAATCTCTAAAGCTTTGGTCAAGTTAAAGGTTAGAAATTCTGTTTTTTTTATATGAATGCTGTTCAACACTAACAGACTCTGAAAACACAATCATTTATTTTCCTCATTACTTGAATTTGTCTTAAGAACTAACTACAATAGCAGAATAAAGGTGTTTTGTGTTAAAATAATTTGAAATTGTTCAGTCACTATTTTCACCTTCAACCCCACTTACATAACATAGTTTAACAAAGAAGCTGTGCCACCTATTACCTTTCAGAATGTATTAAACACCTGCCAAATCAGAGATGAGGTTTCCTGTAATTTGTTTTTAAGCCTCAGCAAGCAAACTCTTATTAGATAAACTGTCTGATCTGAGAATGAAAAACAGGGAACATTTGCTCCCAGACAGAGATTTGGGATTAGGTTGAATGGAAAGCGTGGGGTTTATTGAAAATAAAACGCAGTAGGGGACCTTTCAGTACTCAGCGAGGTGAAAAATACTTCAATGCATTATAACATAATAATATGATAAAACATTGTTCTTAGAAGAACTGTATTGGAGGCTTAATAAGGAAGAAACAAGATGCAAAATCTGTATGTATATGTTTTGCATAATTATTGTGATTGACTAGATCATTTAATATGCTGTCAAGACGTTAGATTCCTCAGGAACTACAGTTAATTAGATACAGCAGCATAATTAGGACATAATTACCTCTAGCGAGAATGCAAGGGTTAAATGGTCATTACTACATGATTGCATTTTGAGTATAGTTCAATCAAGCAGTATGTAAACAAACAAACAAAATGTACTGGATCAGACCTGAAAGGGTAGGTTCCAGTGAGGGATTTCTGTTCATCTGCTTGTGCAGTAATCAGATTATGTTTCATATACAATATTCAATGGGATTTATGGTATACTGCCCTAAAAACATATAACAGAACCCATGCAGAATAAGTAGTTTTGTGCACAAACACATCTGAACATTAAAGTTTTCTTTTTGACCCTCATACATGTAGAAATGCCAGCAATGAAAGCACAGATGTTTTTAACTTACCTGTACGGAGGTGGTTTTTAAGCTGATATTTGGAAAAATCAAAAAAGGAAAAAATTCAAAACAACATAGCTTCAACCATTGACAGCTTCGAAAGTGGCTTGAATAAAAAATAAATACTTTTCATGTCATACCATACCATTTAATTAATGACGCCCTTAAGTAGCAACTTTTTTTTAGAATTTTGTTTAATTTTAAATAAGTAGCAAAACCTTAAAATGTTAAATATTCTTCCAAAAACACTCAAACAGATGCTAAATGCCACTGACTAAAAATGGAGAAGGGTGATGTTGTGATTATGATTATATTATTTAATATTTATAATTCAATATTTTATTAAATAATAATTTGGTCTGTTAAGTGTTGTCCTGTGAATACCAGCCCAATAAGGCGGTGGTATTAGGAGGAAAAGGGTGAAACGTCTTCTTACATTACTGAACAGCAAAATTCATTCATGTACACACATGGAATAAATTCACACAATTTCTTAAAATTCAACAATTTATTAACAACAATAAGTCAACTCAAAGTCAAACATATTTCAATCAACAAACTCTTTATTATACTAGAACAATCCAAGTAAACTACCAAGAAAAATGAAAAATTAAGGACTGCCGACTATAAACATGGGCTGCATGGTAGTGCAGTTGGTAGCACTGTTGCCTTGCAGCAAGAAGGTTTGGGTTTGACTCCTGGCCTGGGGTCTTTCTGCGTGGAGTTTACATGTTCTCCCCGTGCATGCGTGGGTTCTCACCAGGAACTCCGGTTTCCTCCCACAGTCGAAAAACATGACTGTTTGGTTAATTGGTCTCTAAATTGTCCTTAGGTCTGAATGAGTGTGTGCATGGTTGTTTGTGTGTTGCCCTGCGATGGACTGGTGACCTGTCCAGGGTGTAACCATACCCATAGACTGCTGGAGATAGGCACCAGCTTCCCCGCAACCCACTATGGAAGAACCGGTATAGAAAATGATTGACTGACTGTTAACTATATATAATATGAACAAGTGGTTAAAAACCATGACCAATAAAAGGATGCAACATTACCATTCATTGTTATTTATGTTTGAGAACCAAACATTATCTATGTTCTTGATTATAGAATTTGGAAATGAAGTTAAGTTAGTCTTGGAACTAACTTAAGCAATAATTGGTATACCTTCAATCAACCATTCACAATACAAGATCAGATAAAACTTTATTTTAATAAAATAATATTTGCTGAATAAAACCAACTTTTTGGATGGCTAATTCTCAATGGTGTTTAATGAGCTGCTTTTTTCGTAAAATAATATTTATAGAAATATTATTAAAGAAATATTAAATCATATTTAAGGAAATATTATTATCAGAATCAGATCAGTCCAAGTATGCATGGTGTTGTTGGTGTTCTGGAACTCTGACTGTCAAGTGTTCATCAGAGACACAGCCTGGGGGAAGAAACTGTCTCTGTGGCAGCTGGTTTTAGCAGACAGTGCTCTGTAGGTCCGACCTGAAGGTAAAAGCCTTTACAGTTTGTGTACAGGGTGTGTGGGATCAGCAGAGATTTTAGCTGCTCTTTTCCTGACCCTAGACCTGTATAGGTCCTGGATAGAGGGAAGCCCTGATGATTCTCTCTGCAGCCCTTATTGTTCGTTGCAGTCAGGGACCTGTCCTGTTTTGTAAATAAGCCAAACCACACTGAGATGGACAAAGACAGGACAGACTGAATTATGGCAGTGTAAAAGATGACCAGCAGTTCCTCTGGAAGGTTGTATTTCTTGAATTGCCTCAGGATGTACAGTGTCTGGTGGACCTTCATCTGAACATTGTCTATGTGTGAGAACCATCTCCACAGTCTTGAGTGAGCTAAGTTCCAGGTGGTTCTGACCACACCAGTGTACCAGCTGATCCACCTCCTGTCTGTATACAGACTCATCACTGTCCTGGATAAATAACAGTGGTGTCTTCAAACTTCAGGAGTTTCACAGACGGTTCTGCTGAGGTGCAGTCATTTGTGTAGAGGGAAAAGAGGAGAGGGGGGAGAACACACGCCTGGAGTGCACCGGTGATGATGGTTCTTTGCTCCCCAGCCTCACCTGCTGCTGCCGGTCCTTCAGGAAGCTGGTGAGCCACTGACGGGTGGAGGCCGTACTTTGAGCTGGATGAGCTTCTGATGGAGGATGTCTGGGCTGATAGTGTTGAAGGCAGAGTTAAAGTCCACAAACAGGATCCTGGTGTACACCCCTGGGTGGTCGAGGTGTTTCAGGATGAAGTGTAGTCCCAAGTTGACTACATCATCTGCCAACCTGTTTGTCAGGTAGACAAACTGCAGGGGGTCCAGCAGGGGACCTGTGATGTCCTTCGGGTGCTTTAACACCAGTCGCTCAAAGGATTTCATGACCACAGATGACAGGGCTGTAGTCATTTAATCCTGTGAGGGTGGGTTTCTTTGGTACTAGGATGATGGTGGAGCGTTTGAAGCAGGAGGGAACCTCACACAGCTCCAGTGACTCGTTGAAGATCTCAGTAAAGATGGGGGCCAGTTGGTCAGCGCAGATTCTCAGGCATGATGGGGAGACATTATCAGGTCCTGAAGGCTTCTTTGTTTTCAGGCGCTGAAAGAGCCTATTCACATCTTCCCCTGATAGCCTTGGTGCAGGCAGTGGGTCTGAAGGTAGGGGGGAGGATGGTGTATGGCAAACATTTGTCTAAATGGGATGTGGAGGAGTTGGGTTGAGGTGTGAACTGCTGCTTTTCTTACCTGCAGTAGAAGCCATTCAACTGATTTGCTAGGCGAGGATTCTGCTCAATGATAAACATTAACTTAGTCATTTTGGGAGTGTGAATTTAGCTCAGAATCTCGTAACCGGAAACTCAGAACAAACAAAATCAGTTTTTACACTGGTGAAAATAAAGTTTGAACTGTTTCAATAAAAGTGCACAACACTAATATTAGGTTATACAGCAAAACAGGAAGTGTTCACATTTTAAAATGCACCAGAAATCCCCCTAAAATATTCTTCAGGAATAAAACATGAATGTATCTTTGGTACACTGGTGTTACAACTACACAACCCAATGATGTTTCTACACTATACAAAAAGCTTAAACCCAACAGAAATTTATTTGGAAGCTTTACCATACTTCCACATCATTTGAATCATGGCAGGAGACAAGGTTTCCGATTTGTGTGACACCTACCTTCCATTCTGGGTGTGAGCACAGTCAATTATTTGCCATTACAGTGTGTATATTCACATAAAGAGAGGTTAGTTGTGCAACTGTAAAGCTATTTTAAAGTTACTAACTTTACTTTGATGGTCCCTGACCTTTAGGACAAAAGAGACAGACTAGTCACCTTTCTGAGGTGGAGCTGGGGTGGCTTGCTGTCATGCGTTCTTGGTATTCAGTCAAAGTGTCCCACTTCTGACACCAGTTGTTAATGCAGTTTCGTAGAGCAAGGAAAGGAATGTATATTTGTATTGCACCAGCCACACACAAGGCAATCCAAAGTGCTTTACTAGAAATCAGAGAAAGACATTAAAATCACAGATAACTTCAAACTTTGTTTAAAAAGACAGCTTGATATTTTAATTTAAGCACACAGTTGTTTACCATTGTAGAGCAACTAAAGTTTGCTCTACAGTGGCCTTTGTGATCACAGTTTTTTTCATCAGTGGAGAGTGGAAGCGGAGGGTCATATTACAGATTGCCAAGCACCTCTGGTTTTGTTCAGATGCAACATTTTATATTTTAACAGGCATGCATGACTTGGTATACAGCACAGATTTACAGAGGAGCTAATTGGTAACAATGAACAATGCAGAAAAACAAGATTATGTTTCAAGTTTAAGAATACTGTCTTACAGGGGTTGGACAATGAAACTGAAACACCTGGTTTTAGACCACAATAATTTATTAGTAGGGTGTAGGGGCTTCTTATGTGGCCAATACAGCTTCAATTAATCTTGGGAATGACATATACAAGTCCTGCACAGTGGTCAGAAGGATTTTAAGCCATTCTTCTTGCAGGATAGTGGCCAGGTCACTACGTGATACTGGTGGAGGAAAACGTTTCTTGACTCGCTCCTCCAAAACACCCCAAAATGGCTCAATAATATTTAGATCTGGTGACTGTGCAGGCCATGGGAGATGTTCAACTTCACTTTCATGTTCATCAAACCAATCTTTCACCAGTCTTGCTGTGTGTATTGGTGCATTGTCATCCTGATACATGGCACCGCCTTCAGGATACAATGTTTGAACCATTGGATGCACATGGTCCTCAAGAATGGTTCGGTAGTCCTTGGCAGTGACGCGCCCATCTAGCACAAGTATTGGGCAAAGGGAATTCCATGATATTATCATGAATCACTAAGGTAGTCGAAGTAGAACAAACCAGAGGATGAAAACAGACTCAAAACCACAGGATGTAGACGGTAAGTGAAGTTTTATTCCTAGTGTAGGCTTGCCTAGGATAATAAGTTGGTGTTGTCCAGGAACCAGGGGAGGAGGACGGAATCCAGGAATCCGAGGTGAGAGTGCTGATGGTGATTATATTTACAGTCCAGTCCTTAGGTGAGTATTTACCAGGTGCAGGCAGGCAGATAGGCAGGTCGACAGGCAGGTAGGCAGACAGGCAGTCCACATAACTGAGGTTATGTTCCAGCAAAGACCTGTTCCAGCAGCTGCCTTAAGAAGCCCAGTGAGCTCATCAGGAGATGAGCAGCAGCTGCTGATAACGAGCTGCCAGAACCAACCAGGAGGAGAGCTGAGATACTACAGATATGGCAGCCCAAACCATCACTGATCCACCCCCATGCTTCACTCTGGGCATGCAGCAGTCTGGGTGGTCCGCTTCTTCAGAATCAGAATCAGAAAAGCTTTATTGCCAAGTACGTTTTTGGACATACAAGGAATTTGTTTTGGCATAGTCGGTGCAATACAATACAAATTAAACAGTATAAACATATCTACAATATAATATAAATATATGTGCACAGTTTTAAGTGAGTGAGAGTAAATATAGAGCAGTATAAGATGCAAGAGCAATACAACAGTGCAGGTGATCATTGTGCAAGTATGGCAGTGCAAGTAAAGCAGGAGTCCATGCTGAACGTTAAAGTAACGCATAGAGTTACAGGTTACAGGTGTCCTGTCAGCAAAAACAGGGGGGGTGTGGGGGAAAGGGAGAGTGTCAGGGTGGTTTCCGGGCTTTGTTAACCAGGCTGGTGGCAGATGGGAAGACTGCAGCCAATCACCTTCTCAGCAGACCGAATGACACGCTGCAGCCTGCCCTTATCCTTGGCTGTAGCAGCGGCGTACCAGATGGTGATGGAGGAGGTGAGGATGGACTCAATGATGGCGGTGTAGAAGTGCACCATCATAGTCTTTGCCAGGTTGACTTTCTTCAGCTGCCGCAGGAAGAACATCCTCTGCTGGGCTTTCTTGATGAGGGAGCTGATGTTTGGCTCCTACTTGAGATCCTGGGAGATGATGGTTCCCAGGAAGCGGAAAGATTCCACAGTGTCAATTGTGGAGTCACAGAGGGTGATGGGGGCAGGTGGGGCTGGGTTCTGCCTGAAGTCCACAACCATCTCCACTGTCTTTAGAGCGTTGAGCTCAAGGTTGTTCTGGCTGTACCAGTCCAACAGATGGTCCACCTCCCATCTGTACGCAGACTCGTCACCATCAGAGATGAGTCCGATCAGGGTGGTGTCGTCCGCAAACTTCAGAAGCTTGACAGACTGGTGACTGGAGGTGCAGCTGTTGGTGTACAGGGAGAAGAGCAGAGGAGAGAGAACACAGCCTTGGGGGGAACCGGTGCTGATGGTCAGGGAGTCAGAGACGTGCTTCCCCAGCCTCACGCGCTGCTTCCTGTCAGACAGGAAGTCAGTGATCCACCTGCAGGTGGAGTCGGGCACACTCAGCTGGGAGAGCTTCTCCTGTAGCAGAACTGGGACGATGGTGTTGAAGGCAGAGCTGAAATCCACAAACAGGATCCTGGCATAGGTTCCTGTGGAGTCCAGGTGCCGGAGAATGAAGTGAAGGGCTAGGTTGACTGCATCATGTACAGACCTGTTGGCTCTGTAGGCAAACTGCAGGGGGTCCAGGAGGGGGTCGGTGATGTCTTTTAGGTGTGAGAGCACAAGGCTCTCAAAGGACTTCATCACCACAGAGGTCAGGGCGACAGGTCTGAAGTCATTAAGCCCTGTGGTCCTTGGCTTCTTGGGAACAGGGACGATGGTGGAGGACTTGAAGCAGGCTGGCACATGACATGTCTCCAGTGAGGTGTTAAAAATGTCTGTGAAGACTGGAGACAGCTGATCAGCGCAGTGCTTCAGGCTGGCTGGTGAGACAGAATCCGGACCAGCATCTTTCCGGGGGTTCTGTCTCCTGAAGAGTTTGTTGACGTCCCTCTCCTGGATGGAAAGAGCCGTCCTCGGCGTGGGTAGGGGGCTGGTGGGGGGGAACTTCATGGTGGGGGTTGGAGGTGCCAAGGCCCCTCTTGAGGTTGGGGAAGTGGGGTTGGTGGATTGTGGCTGCAGCTGTTGGGGGGCGTCGTGGGGGATGGTTGCAGGACTGTCCCTTTGTCTTTCAAAGCGGCAGTAGAACTCGTTCAGGTCGTTGGCGAGGCGTCAGTCATTGATGGAGTGGGGGGCTTTCGGCTTGTGGTTGGTGATTTGCTTGAGCCCTTTCCAGACAGACGCAGAGTCGTTGGCTGAGATCTGGTTTTGGAGCTTCTCAGAGTACAGTCGTTTGGCCTCTTTCACTGCCTTGCCAAACTTGTACTTTGCCTCTCTGTATATGTCTTTGTCCGCACTCCTGAAGGCCTCTTCCATATCCAGTCTTAAACTTCTGAGTTTAGCTGTGAACCAGGGTTTGTCGTTGTTGTAACTCACCCTGGTGCATGACGGTACACAGCTGTCCTCACAGAAGCTGATGTAGGAAGTCACAGCCTCTGTGTACTCGTCCAGACTGTTGGTAGTAGTCCTGAACACATCCCAGTCTGTACAGCCTAAACACGCCTGGAGATTCTCCACAGCCTCACTGCTCCACTTCCTTGTCGTCCTCACAACAGGTTTGCAGAGCTTTAGTTTCTGCCTGTATGCAGGAATGAGGTGGACCATGATGTGGTCGGATTGGCCCAGTGCAGCACGTGGGACGGCGTGATAAGCGTCTCTGATGGTGGTGTAACAGTGATCCAGAATGTTGTCCTCTCTGGTCGGACATTTTATAAACTGTCTATATTTGGGGAGTTCGTGGGTGAGATTACCTTTGTTAAAGTCGCCAACGACGATTACTAAGGAGTCCGGGTTGGTCCGCTCCACACTCAGTATCTGGTCGGCGAGCATGCGCTGTGCGACCTGCACGTTAGCTTGCGGCGGGATGTAAACACCGACCAGGATGAACGAAGCGAACTCACAGGGGGAATAGAAAGGCTTACAGTTTATGATGAAGGATTACAGGTCTGGAGAACAGTGCTGCTGAATCACTGTCACGCCGTTGCACCAACCACTGTTGAGGTAAAAACAGATTCCTCCACCTTTCGCTTTGCCGGAGAGTTCCGTGTCTCTGTCCGCTCTGTAGAGCTGGAATCCTGCCAGCTGCAGCGCAGAGTCCGGTATTAATCCACACAGCCAGGTCTCCGTGAAGCACAAAACTGCCAATGAATAAAAGTCCCTGTTTTTCCCCAACAGCAGTTGTAGTTCCTCAATTTTGTTGGGAAGTGAGCGCACGTTAGAGAGAAATATTCCAGGTAACGGTGTTCGTAGTCCACGCTGGCGAAGACGTACCAGCACCCCAGCCCATTTCCCTCTCTTCCGGCGTTTCACCGCGTGAACAAAGGTGAGCGCACCTTTGACCAGAATGTCCAAAAATTCCAGAGCAGTAGGTAGAAAAGTGGGAAATATTTCCTCTGGTGTAGTAGCCCTGATGTTCATGAGTTCTTCTCTGGTGAGAGAGCTCCGGGTACTATCACAGAAGACCGTTTTAAAGCAAAAAACAAAACAAAACAATGCGCACCAACACGCCAAGGCGACCATTTGGGGCTTCTCCACACCGTAACTCTCCCGCATGTGGAGAAAACAGTAAAGGTGGACTCATCAGAGAACAATACATGTTTCACATTGTCCACAGCCCAAGATTTGCACTCCTTGCACCATGTTTTCCTGATAACAGTAAAGCATGATAAATATTCTAATATTTTGCAGTCATTTAGTCAGTTTTTCCATTTTTCAATAGCACCTATTTCTATGTGAACGGAGCAAATTAACTATGACAAACTAAGCAGAGACTCATATTCTGTTAAAAGGATCCAATCTATAATCAAAAATTCAAATCCAAACTTTGTTTATAAAGTGCCTTGACATACGATAGGGCAACGAAAGTGCTGCACACAGCTGATTAGAAAATATAAGAGAATAAAATCATATTAATAAAAGCAGTAAACAATAAAAACAATAAAATAAACCATAAATGACAGAAAACAGTGCAAGGACTCGTCTGCTGATCATGATCTCGAGTTAAAAGCCAAAATGAAAAGATTAGTTTTTAAAAGAGATTTTCAGCAGGTAAACTGTTACAAAGCTGTTCTCACATTAGATCTCAGCTGTTGCAAATGGAAATGACTAGTGAAACAGATCTATCATAAGCTACAGATCATATACTAAATTCAACTTGGAACACCAACAGAACCTGCCTGCAAACGTTGTTTAGCTCAGCTGTAACTAAGGAACATGTTAGAGAGGTTAGCATTCACTCTCAGACTCTTTGCAAAATATAACTATAAGATCCTCTGAAGAGAAAACCTAAACGTAAATTATTTAAACATTTCTTTATCGAGTCACATTGGATCCGCTGATTGTGGTGCATCGGCAGGAAGGTTCAATTTTTGGCCTATTTGACAGTGGAGGGAGGTCTTGGGTGTGGTTGTTGTTTATATGTTCTAAATTTTATTTTCAATATAGATCATGAGCAAAGGGCATGTCCTATAGTGAAATTTGCCACAAACCAGAAGTTTTAGTGTGAAGGGTGGCCCATAGCGCCTGGCTGGAAGACATCCAACAGCTTGTTTGAATCCTATTGACTGGGATTACCCAAGGTAATATCCTGGGTGCTCCCCTCCCCTATTGGTTGGGCCAGTTGCTAGCTGAGACAGATGTCATCAGGTGATCACACATGGATACTGCAGAAGTTTCCTCCCCTTTGTAGTAGTTTATGTTTTCTGAATTATTACTCACAGTGGCAAACACTGATGCAATCATTGTGATATATACATATAAATGGCTAAGTGTTATTGGTGTAGCAATGGAAACATTTACTGTAATGCCTAATATTTTGGCCTTGTAGAAGCCTTCAGGTGAAATTTGGTTATCCAGGCACAGTCCTGTGCAACGTGACATTGTATGATTAATGCTGTTGGGTATAACAAGATGGCCCTTTTTATTTACAGCTGTTGAGGTAAGAAATGAGAATTTAATCTTGATACTTAATGTAACATGGTGGTAAGGTTTAATTTTTTGGGGTTTTTCTCCTTGTTAAAGGGGGGTTATCCTCTCCACTCTCTGTACATGCATCCTCACTATGAGGGATTGCTGCAAAGTTAACAACTCGATGCAATCGGCTGGGTACTGTGGCAACATACTCGTTCATGAGAAGGGATTGCTACAAGTCAGCGACTGTAGCAATCTGTTGGGTTTCCATTGATAGAAAATGTTTTACCAAATGGCAATATAAACTGAATTTGACTGTTTTGTATGATAACTAGAATCATTTTCGAATGGATGCAA
Source organism: Girardinichthys multiradiatus (assembly GCF_021462225.1). Classification (NCBI taxonomy): domain Eukaryota; kingdom Metazoa; phylum Chordata; class Actinopteri; order Cyprinodontiformes; family Goodeidae; genus Girardinichthys; species Girardinichthys multiradiatus. The sequence goes on along the minus strand of NC_061817.1, from coordinate 1,855,859 downwards.
TTAGCTTAGAATTATTCTGTTGAGTTGGATTGGGAGGAATTCGGTGAGGCCATGGACAAGGACTACCGGTTGGCCTAGAAGCAATTCTGGCAAACCGTCCGGTGCCTCAGGAGGGGGAAGCAGTGCTTCGCCAATAGTGTTTACAGTGGGGGTGGGAGGCTGCTGACCTCGACTGGGGACATTATCGGGCGGTGGAAGGAGTACTTCGAGGATCTCCTCAATCCTGCCATCACGCATTCCCTTCACCCAGGCTGAAGTCACCGAGGTGGTTAAAAAGCTCCGTGGTGGCAAGGCTTCGGGGGTGGATGAGATCCGCCCTGAGTACCTCAAGTCTCTGGATGTTGTGGGGCTGTCATGGTTGACATGACAGCCCCACAACATCCCAACATCGCGTGGTGGTCGGGGACAGTGCCTCTGGACTTGCAGACTGGGGTGGTGGTCCCCCTTCATAAGAAGGGTAACCGGAGGGTGTGTTCCAACTACAGGGGGATCACACTCCTCAGCCTCCCTGGTAAGGCCTACGCCAGGGTATTGGAGAGGAGAGTCCGGCCGATAGTCGAACCTCGGCTTCAGGAGGAGCAGTGTGGTTTCCGTTCCGGCCGTGGAACACTGGACCAGCTCTAAACCCTCTACAGGGTACTCGAGGTCTCATGGGAGTTTGCCCGACCGGTCCACATGTGTTTTGTGGAACTGGAGAAAGCATTCAACTGTGTCCTTCGTGATGCCCTGTGGGGGGTGCTCCAGGAGTATGGAATCGGGGGCCCTTTATTAGGGGCCATCCTGTCTCTGTACTAGCGGAGCAGGAGTTTGGTCCGCATTGCCGGCACTAAGTCGGACCTGTTCCCAGTGCATGTTGGACTCCGGCAGGGCTGCCCTTTGTCACCGGTCCTGTTCATAACTTTTATGGACAGGATTTCTAGGCGCTGCCCTACATTTTGCAGATGACGTGGTCCTGCTAGCCCCCTCTAGCCAAGACCTACAGCATGTGCTGGGGCGGTTCGTAGCTAAGTGTGAAGCAGCTGGGATGAAGGTCAGGAAAAGGGTGGCTTGTCCTCTTCAGGTTGGAGGAGAGTTCCTGCCTCAAGTGGAGGAGTTTAAGTATCTCGGTCTCTTGTTCACGAGTGAGGGAAGAATGGAGTGGGAGATTGACAGACAGATCGGTGCGGCTGCCGCAGTAATGGGGGCGCTGTGCCAGTCCGTTGTGGTGAAGAGAGAGCTGAGCCGAAAAGCGAAGCTCTCGATTTACCGGTCGGTCTACGCTCCTACCCTCACCTATGGCCATGAACTTTGGGTCATGACCGGAAGAACGAGATCCCAAATACAAGTGGCTGAAATGAGCTTCCTCCGTAGGGTGGCCGAGCACTTCCTTAGACATAGGGTGAGGAGCTCGGCCATCCGGGAGGGGCTCGGAGTAGAGCCGCTGCTCCTCCACATCGAGAGGTGCCAGTTGAGGTGGCTCGGGCATCAATACAGGATGCCTCCTGGACGCCTTCCTTGGGTGGTGTTCCAGGCACGTCCCTCCGGGAGGAGACCCGGGACACGCCCCAGGACTATGGAGGGACTATGTCTTTCGGCTGGCCTGGGAACGAATTGGGCTCCCCCAGAGGAGCTGGAGGAGGTGTCTAGGGAGAGGGACGTCTGGGTGTCTCTGCTGGGTCTGCCGCCCCTGCGACCCGGTCCCGGAAAAAGCGGAAGACGACGAGTACGAGTACGAGTTAGATTGAGGTGCTTTTTTGTGAAGTGCCTTTAAACAACATGCATTGTGAATTGGGGCTATATAAATGAACTGAATTGAACTGAATTAAGCTTCTTAGTCCTGGCAGTACCACTGGCTGTAGTACTGTTACTAAGAGTGACAGCAAAGGTTAGCATTTTTTGTCTCTGGTTGTGCCTCGAAAGATTTTATGCCTTTGAATTAAATATATTCATTAACTAGAATTTTTTCACATATAGAGCCTTTGAAAATTTATGTTTTTTCTATTTTTTTTTACATTGAGCATGTGTTCATTTACAGTTTAACAAACCCTAAATATCACTATATTTTGTTGAGATAATGGGTCTTAAGATGGAGGACAATTTCTTTGGGCAGGGGGTGAAGTTTAAGGTTGGCAATACAGACAGCTACGTACTCAGACAAAAACACACACGCACACACACCCACACACACACACACACAAACACTCACGGGCACACACACGCACGCACACACACACACACACACACGGGCACGGTTTGTTATTACCTTGTGTGCAGCTGTACAAATCTAGGACAAAGTCATCAAATTAATATTAGGCATTGGCCTTTTGCCCTCCACACTCATGTTGTTTTCATGTCTCTCATCTGTATAATCATCCATCTTTCTTCTACTCCCCTCCTTTTAATCATCTGCTTTTCACCCCCCTCCCACACACACACACACAGACACAAGCAAATCTCTAGCCCCACAGCCAGCTACTTCCACTCATATCCAACAAGAATGAGTCCATCCACTCTGATTTTGCAAATAATCCAATGATATTTTTCCTTTCATTGTTTACAGAGTATCCCATGTCCTCACTCCTACACTTTCCGTTTTTTGTTTAAAAGTGAATAGCCTTTGTATTTTTGTACATACCTTCCTTGCACAGACATACTGAAATTTAATGTTCTCCTAATAACTGTTTTTTCATTAACTAAGTTCAAGTATACAGATTTTTTTGTCTTTCTTTTTCTTTATACAGGTTCTACCAGCCAAAGGTCTCCAACAGAGACAAAACCAAGAATAACACTTGACCCATACATACGGCTCAAATCAGACAAGTTAGATTTGGTGAGTGTGACTTGGTGGATGATTAGGAAATGTACTATAGTGAAACACCGATAAAATCACTAAAGAGAAAGACAGATCCTTGCAAAAGTATTTATACACCTTTTTAACATTTTGTCAGATTACAATCACAAACTTCTATGTATGTTTTTGGGAGTTTGTGTAATATACCAACACTAAGTGGTCATTGGGAAAGTGCAAGGGTACAGCCTGGACTGATCGCCAGTCCGTTACAGGGCAACACATACACACATAGGAGAGACCAATTTACCCAACGGTCAAGGTTTTGGACAGTGGTAGTACACACACATGTACAATAACATGCAAACTCCAAGCAGAAAGACCCCTGGCCGAAATTCAAACCCAAAACCTTCTTGTTTCAAGGAAACTGTGCTAACCACTGTACTTCGTCTCTTGCCCAATCACTGCTGGAGATGGGGACCATCCCCTCTGTGACTTTCTCTTGTGACATTGTTTTAGAACTTAACCTTGCTTTAAATTTCTCCACAACATTCTCCCTGACCTATCTGCTGTGTTTCTTGGTCTTTATAATGCTGTATGTTCTCTGATGTTCTCTAACAAACCTCTGAGGTCAGAAACAGAACAGCTGCAGTTAGACTCAGATTCAATTATCTACTGGTATGCTCTAGGTGCCAAATGTGTGACTTCTAAAAGTTCTTCTAAAAATTAGTTACACTGTATTTCATTTAGGGGTATTGAAGGGACACTGAATACAAATGCACATGCTGGTCTATTAAATAAAATTTCATAATTTTTTTTTTTTATATAATTAGACAAAATGTGAAAAGATTTTAGGGGTATTAATACTTTTACAGACAACATATGTTATAACAAAGACACAAATACAAGGATGTAACAGAGTTTATGTAAGACTTAAGGTATGTTTCCTTGTTGGAGAAAGTTGGTGGTGTAAAGACTTCAATGGCTCTTAGAAGGGTAAAACATTAAGGCGATAATACTGAAATAACTATAATTCAACTTCAGGAAGAAATAACCAAAGTGTTGTGCCCAAGCCATGGATAGAAACAGGGCCTGAACTGTACACAAAACAAAGAGGCCGACGGGAAACTCAATGTCCTTAATGCAGATTGTCTCTATGATAGTTAAGTGACACAACGTAAATGGTTTTAAAATACATACTTCGAAAGATGCAGCCACTGAATTAAAACATGTCTTTGTTGTTAAATCTGTGCAAAAACAAAGTTGATTTTTCCAAGAGCATGAAAGGCTGCTATGCAGAAGTACATTGCATCTCTTGATTGCATATAGTAATCATCTTACCAGGCCTGTAGATCTTTTTCGGCACTAGTGGCCTTTATTTTTTATTTTTTGTTCGTTTTGAAAGTAGGCAGACAGGAAGCGGGGTGAATTGAGAGGGTACACTTTAAGCACAGGTCACCAGGGTCAGGACAGGAACCAGGGATAGCTGCATCAAGGACTGACGCCTCCATATATGGGTCGTACACTACCGCTACGCCACGTGTCAAAACCATTTGATATATATGTTTGATATGAATAATTAAAATGTTATCTTTAATGCAGGACTGAATGCAAATTAAATACTTTCCACTTCAGACAAACGTCAAATTTAAGACTGTTATGAGATCTTTTGAGTTACATTCATGTCAAATAAGCAGCCCTCCCTGAGCAAACCAGTCAAAAGTCCTGACTAAGAATTTATCTCATTGCATTTTAACTTATTTGGACAGTTGTAGCACTTTTGAGTCCCTCCACACCCAGAGTTGTCTTTATCTCATAATTAACATCTTGTGCACAGGCTCACTCTCTCTCTCATTGGTTCTTTGGTTCTGCTCATTTATATGTTCTTTTTATGCTATGAGCAGCACATTCTCTCTCCACTGTGTCCACCTCCTCTGCCCTGCCCTTCAGCAACCCAACTATCTGCTGATGAGTTCTGTTCTCTGCAGCTGTCTGTGTCTGCCCTTTGTACATTTTGTTACCAATATTTAACTTTGAATTTAATTTTTCCCAGATGCTGCCCAGCTGTAGGTTGTCCCTAATCTACCAATTCATTAGTGGGATTATAAAGAGAAGAGAGAGATTAAACAACAAATACAGAAAGAATTCTCTCTTGGTCTACTGGGTGGTTTGCAAAAGTAATAGACACAGATGAATTATAGATTGCTGTAGCTGAACGATACTGCAGTAGGTTAGGTATGTTGGAATTCCTTGTTTCTACTATTGATTTATAAAGTTATAAAAAATGCAACTGAACTGGTTTTATCAAAAAAAGCCTATCATAAACTGTAAGATGGAAAGAAGGAAGCTGAATGAGACAATGATTGAGTTGTTCGGCCACAATGACACAAATGTATGGAGGAGTTAAGGTGAGAGTTTCAAACCTAAGAACAATGTAAAAACTGTCAAAGGTAGTGGTGGTACCGTCATGCTGAGGCTCTGTTTCACTGCCAGGTGTCCCAGTGCATTACACTGAATGGGTGGAATGAAGAAAAGGGCGATGGTGGTGTCGGTGGAAGGGGTTCGTCCTGTAATCGGTGGGTTGCAAGTTTGAATCCCCACTCCTTCGGGCTTAGTTGTTGTGTCCTTGTGCAAGACACTTCACCCGCCTTGCCTTGGCTCATGGTGGTCAGAGGGCCTGGTGGTGCCGATTGTATGGCAGCCTCACTTCTGTCTGTCTCCCCAGGGGCAGCTGTGGCTACGATGTAGCCTACTACTGTCAATGGAAGCATATCGTTACCATATTTCAAATGAAAAAGCATTTTCAGAAATGCTTTTTCATTTTAAGAATGTGGCTGCATAGTTTGACTCATAAATGAAATTAGTAATCAATAATCCTATTTGCATTTTAATTTTCTTCTTCAAGACTGCTCATCCTTTCACTTAATTAAAATGAAAAGGAAAAAGACATTTGAGATTTATTTTTTAAAATATGCCCCAGCAAATAGATACCAAAATTCAATTTGAAATGTAAAATTTGAAAATGAAAAAGTATTTCCAGAAATGCTTTTTCATTTTAAGAATGTGGCTGCATTATTTGACCCATAAAATAAAATTAGTAATCAATCATCCTATTTGCATTTGCATTTTCTTCTTCATGACTGCACATTTTATGCCATAATCAAAAAGAAAACAAAGCAGACATTGCTTTTTCGTTTTTGTGGTCTGCCCGCAAAGTACTGCCCAGAACTCGAAAACGAAAAAACATTCCGAGCTGCGGGCGCAGCAGAGTGACGTCAGCAGCCGCTCTTCCTCAGCTCCCTGCTGACCGAGCTACCCATCTTGTTCGGTAGGGGGCGCTGTGCCCGTCTGCAGTGCATTACATTGCAAACGTGCCGAGAAATTGATTGAATTGCAGCAGGACCGAGCTCAGTTTGTGGCAGTGGCAGGCAGAACTGGTTGTTCCGGTGGCATCTTCATGGCCTGGGACATCCAGCGTGTTTTTAAGCATTTATTTATATTTTTCTGTGAGTGACGATTCGGAATAGCCGCTCGTGCTCTATAATAAACCGGCTGTTTGTGCAATAAATCGTCATCCTTTCAACACGTCACACATACACATAGTGCTATTTATTTTCGGTGTCAAGTAAATACAATCACCTTATGTTATGGTTCTAAAGCTGTTTATTAAATAATAATCAATAATGAAATCATTATTTAAAGGTAACAGGCTATAACAATAATGACAACCCATTTGCCGATAATCAGCATCAGCTTCCACAAAAACAGCGGCAACCACATTGGCAAGCTTTTACGGCCGGTCTGGCATCTTCTGGCATCCTCGCGGAATCCCGTGCCACCCTGCGGCAGACTGTGGCAGTTCCGCCACAGCCTGCCACCGGAACTACCAGTTCTGCCACTGCCACAAATTGAGCTCGGCCCTGCAGCAATTCAATCGATTTCTCGGCAAGTTTGCAATGTAATGCACTGCAGACGTGCACAGCGCCTCCCACCGAACAAGATGGGTAGCTCGGTCAGCAGGGAGCTGAGGAAGAGCGGCTGCTGACGTCACTCTGCTGCGCCCGCAGCTCGGAATGCTTTTTCGTTTTTGAGTTCTGGGCAGTACTTTGCGGGCAGACCACGAAAACGAAAAAGCAATATCTGCTTTGTTTTCTTTTTGATTATGGCATAAAATGTGCAGGCGTGAAGAAGAAAATGCAAATAGGATGATTGATTACTAATTTTATTTATGGGTCAAATAACGCAGCCGCATTCTTAAAATGAAAAAGTATTTCCAGAAATGCTTTTTCATTTTCAAATTTTACATTTCAAATTGAATTTTGGTATCTATTTGCTGGGGCATATTTTAAAAAATAAATCTCAAAAGTCTTTTTCCTTTTCATTTTAATTAAGTAAAAGAATGAGCAGTCTTGAAGAAGAAAATTAAAATGCAAATAGGATTATTGATAACTAATTTCATTTATGAGTCAAACAATGCAGCCACATTCTTAAAATGAAAAAGCATTTCTGAAAATGCTTTTTCATTTTAAATATAGTAACGATTTGCTTCCATACTGTCAGTGTGTGAATGGGTGGTTGACTGATTGTAGTGTAAAGAGCTTTGGGGTCCTCAGACTTGAAAAAGCACTATACAAGTGCAAGCCATTTACCATTTACTAAAAGGGAGGATTAACTCTGTATTTTCTATCTTCACAAATCAACAGATAGATGGAATGTTGTGGAATAAGTGGAATGTTGATTGTTATCAAACTGGACAAAGATTCCAAACACCCAACACAAGTGTTATTAGAAGGGATAAAATCAGCTAACCTTAAGTTTTTGGACTGATCCTGAGTTCAGTCCTATTGAAAAATGTATGGCCTTTGTTTTAAAGCCAGGTTTGAGTCAGGAAACCTACCAAATAAAAATAACCAATTTAAAAGAACTCTGGCATTCATAAGAGGAGCACTCAAATAGCCTGAATCATGACAGAACCTTATAGATGGCTTTAAACATGTATGGCTTCTCTGTAACTTGTGTACCCAATTCTTCCTTTCAACATTCTTTGAAGTTACTTGAGTGTCAAATGAATATGACACTCCTGCTAAAAATTTTTCAATGGCACTGTATGTAGTCAAAGGAGAATAGAAATTGGAGTGCCCATTTATTACCATTTTCAGCTTGACTGCACATGATTGCCAGAGGTGTCCAAACGTTTTGCCAAGTACATTTTGTAAATTTGAAGGTGCTCACAAGCCACCAAAAATTTATATTAAAATAAAAACCCAAATACTTATTACCTTTTCCTTTTTCTTTGTTTTTTACTTTTAGATGCTGAACAATAGGCCAAACATGGGATATTTTAATGAAAAAAATTAAGTAGTCTGATTTTCATATAGAAAATAGATCTGTAATTCATGTTAGATGCATCCATCCATTGTCTTCTGCTTATCAGAGATTAGTTTGCGGGGGCAACAGGTTCAGGAGGGAAACCCAGACATCACGCACTTATTCCCCACAGTAGTGTAACAGCAGCCCAGTAGCAGCTGTCCATCACAAACAGAAATACATAGCAGCTGTCTGCCATTGTTCCTGTCAATGTGGTTTTGGATCGGACCAAAGTGCAGACGAGCTCAGCAGGATCATCTTTGTAATTCAAAGATTTATTCATAAGGTCAAAAAACGTAGCAAAAACACTGCAGGAAACGAACCAGAGCCTAGATACAAAGCTTACAAAAAAATCACTGCAGGTTTCCCAAGGCAAGGCGTGGCAAAAGATCCCAAGGCAAGGTAATGCAAAAAAAACAAAGCATAATCATGGACGAGAACAAGGTGTGACGAACACAAGGAACCAGCAATGAACAAAAACACAAAACCAACTTATATACTGTGAGATAACAAAGGCAGATAATCAACGGAACAGGGAACAGGTGTGACAAGGAGGCAGGGAAGCAGAAGGAACAGGTGAAACAAATACAAAGGTTGAAGATGGGCAAAGTAACTAATAAACAGAAACACAGACCAAGCAAACCTATAGACAAAGATAAATAGTCAAATGGGGAATAAGAAAACTAGAATAATCATAACTAAAGTAAACAGAGAAACTAGAGGGAACATAGGAACAACAATAACAACCGAAGAACAAACAAAGAACGCATAAAGAAAACCTGAATACAAACCTAACCACACTGACTGAAATAACTGGAAAGGAAACAGAAAATAAACTAGTAAACAAGAAGAGTGCAAAGGAATAAATAATAAAACACAATTAAACACAAAGATACTAAAGAGAAATAAAACTAGAGAATCCACGGAAGACCAAGAACTATAATAATTACAATAATAATAATAATAAACCATACCAAGTAATAAGAAAACAACCATAAAAGAACTTAAGAAGTAAACACTAGGAGGCGGAAGAGGGAGAAAAGAAAACATGATACAAAAACCAAAATAGAAAAATCTAAGCAAAAGGTAAACAAACACAAAGCCACAAACAAAGTCCAAAAATGTTACTCCGTGACAGTTTCTGCCCTGTAAAGACTTTTATTTAGTTTTACCAAGGTAAACAAAAGCTGATTATTTACTTATTTATTCTGTAAACATCACTTTATGGATGTTAGAGATATAAGGCTGTGAGTGTATGTATTTGTATGTATTTATATGTATTTTTGGTCTGTCTTTATATTAATGTCTCTCTGTCTCAGGCTTTGTCCTTTCTTGGATTGGATGTCAGTGAAGAGAAGAGGAAGAAGCTGAGGCATAGCCTGACGCCAGATCCACAAGGCACTGTGGCGTATGGAGGTGAGGCACATGTATGCTCAAACTCACACACTGAAACAAGCTAAGCATGCATCCAGGTTTGTCAGCAATAGGGGCAGAAATGTGTGTCGAGATGCTGTCAAATCATAGGCTCTGAGTAACTACGCCATATTGCTGACTGGTTGTGACATTGCTGTTCAGTGTCACCCTGTGGAAGCATGATGTGTCTGTTTGTATCCAGGTGATCAGTCAAAGGAAAAGATTCGTGTGGACGTATGATGAATTTCCTGTTTTACCCGTTATTCTTTAAATACAACAAAAGCTGGTTATATTTTACAGGCAAGAACAGTGCCTGTAGACCTGCGCTTGAGCATGTATGAGTTCCGATGTTGTGTTTGTCTTCATGGGATTTCTCCACCATTTTTCACCTTTCACAGACTGATTTCAGGACAATTCCTGCTCATTGATATTCTTTGCCATGTTGCTAGGGTTTGCTGTATGTTTGCTCTCTGGCTTTATTGCTTAGTAGAAGTGTGGACTTCTACTCAATTACGAGTCTTGGGATAGAGTCAGATTTAGGTATATATACATATAATATAAATGCACACGAATGCTTCACGTCCATGCCGTTATATTCAATAAATTAGAATATTAATGAAAAAGTAATTTGTTTCAGGAACTCCCTCACTAAGTAAAACACATTATATAGATGAATACCACAAAGACCGATGTGTTCAAGTCTTTATTTCTGTTATTTTAATAAGTTTCAGCTTGTAGCTAATGAAAACGCAACATTTCAGATTAGAAAGTTACATCAGACCAAAAAAAACACTTTCATAAAGAAATTTAGTGAAAAGTATGTTTAATACCTGCCTAAAGGTTGTTACTTTCAACAGATACTTTTTTCAGACACATAAGACTAATTGGAACACAGATTCTAATTTACTAAATATGTCTATACAGCTGTATAAATAATTAAGTTTGTTATTTTAATCTAACTCATGTCACTCATGAAATGTGAAAGCAGGCTTGTGCTGTTGCTGTTCATTCATTTTTTGGTTATTTAATTTGCTTGAGTGAATATTTACTGGAAAAAAGCAAATCGATGCTGATCTTCTGCCATTTGTGAAGTTTAGTTCGTCTTGCTTATTGTTCTGGGAAACAAAAACACCTTTTTAAGATAATTTATAAATCTATAAATGATTAAATTACATAGTTGGTTAAATTAGTTGTTTAACACTAGAAATTTATAATTCTGGACTTGGACCTGACTCGGGACTTTCATGTCTTCACTTGGGATTTACTTGAGAAAGATTTGAGACTTACTTGTGACATGCAATACAATAACTTGGTCCCACTTGTGTTGCGTATCCTTTAACAAGTAGAGGTGTAGTTGGCATCATACACTGTATATACAGTAAGAACTAAGCAATCACATTCTCTCTGTGCTCTCCATTGTGTTTGCATTTAGATGGTCTAATCCAAGACCTATTTGCTCTTCGTTTCACTGAGGGTCCGACTCATCGCAGTAAAAAATAGCTCAAACCCGTTGTTACTTTAATACTGTTTGCATTAGTGATGCACCAATCAGAGTTATGTGGCTGATTTCCAATCTCCAGTTTTTATAAAGCTTTGACCTGCCGATACCAATTTTAGCTGATCCTGATCTGTAATTAAGTACAGTACAGTACTGTACAAAACGTTTTGGCAGGTTTAAAAAAAAACTCAGTAAACTGTTTATTTTCTTCAAGTAACAAAATGCAGTAAATGAACATGAGATCTAAATCAAATCAATATTTAGTGTGACCACCCTTTGCATTTAAAACAGCACCACTTCTTGTAGGTATACTCGCACACAGATTCTGAAGGAATTTGGCTGGTAGGTTGTTCCAAGCAAGAACTAACCACAGATCTTCTGTAGATGTAGGCATCCTTCAATCTTTCTGTCTCTTCATGTAATCCCAGACACACTTGATGATTTTAATATCAGAACTCTGTGGGAGCCATACCATCGCTTCCAGGACTTCTTGTTCTTTACGTTGAAGATAAATCCTAATGACCTTGGCTGTGAGTTTGGGGGACATTGTCCTGCTGCAGAATATATTTGGGTGTACCTGAATTCCACTGATTTATGCCAGTTGTAGCTGATGGCACTGCTGGACTTCTTCCGTATTTGAATGGAAATAAGCTTGAAGTGATTTTTATCTTCTGCACTTGTTTTTTTGGCCGACCACTGCATCCCAATCCTTAACGTTGCCCTTTCTTTGTGCTTTTTCAAAAGAGCTTGAACAGCACATCTTGAAACACCAGTGTTCTTTGAAATATGTGTCTGGGAGAGACCTTGCTAATGCAGTATAACTACATTGTGTCTTGTTGCTGTGTGACCTGTGACATGAAACTGTCTTCTACAACCTCAGCTTGGTAGCTGAGTTTGGCTGTTTCCCACTCCGTTTAAAGCCTTCTACACAGCTGTTTGTGTTTCAGTTAATGACAGTCTTTCAAACTACATGTGACATTAATGAGCATTAGCACCTGTTTGGGATAATTGGTTTGTCATATACCTGACTACGATCTTACAAAATCCCTGACGTTTTTAGAAGAATTTATGCTGGTTTGAAGGTCAAAGACTAGCAACACCAAATATTGATATGATTTAAATTTTTCTTTTGTATGCTTCTTTTACATTTTGTAAATTGATAAATATAAACATCATTATTTATATTTTTGAAAGCATTCTTAGACAACAGCATGTTTTTTGCACCCTGCCTAAAACTTTTCCACAGTACTGTATAATGAAGTTTTGATTAAAATTCAATCCAGAAGACTCCCTCCTACCTCAGCCGGTCCAATAGCTCCTCTATGCGTCTCCGCCCATCCAATCACCGTCAAGTCCGCACCTTCTCTTCAGCCAATCATCTCCAAGGCTTCACATTAAAGATCCTCAACGGCAAGATTCTCTCGCTCTTTCGCTGAGCTTTGACCCACCTCCTCCCTATCTCCTCCTTCTGGACTCACAACAACCCGATCCTTCAGGCCTCCACTCCACCACCAGTCGGATCCCGGGGGGAAGACATCTCTAATTTAATCCTAAAAATACTCATTTAAACCCTCATCATTCGCAGTGTTCAGGTCTTCCCTTGGGGTCTGAGCGCCAAAGAAATGTATATAAAAAATAAACTTCTAATAGCCTTTCTTTGTGTTTTTCATTTGTGAGTCTTATAGGATTGAATTCTCAGTATATATAAGAACACCATTCAGAGTTCTTCATGTGTTATTTATATTAGGAGCACAGGTGACATGGTGCCACTTTGTGAAAGAGCTTTAAAGCATGATTTACTGTTGTGAAGGTGATTTAAGGTTTAATATTTTTACCATTGGTGAGGTGTTTAGAAATACAGCCTGAAACACTGAGAATTAAGAAGCTAATTAAGAGGAAACTGTATGTTTGAGAAGTGTCTGTAGTTCATCTGTAGACGATGCGAAAGAGTGAGCGAGATTTTCACTGTGTTGCCAACTTTGTAACTTTGTCACTCCAGCAAATATCCTTAACCGCCCGGCATTTTTTTTTTAAAGCAACTAGCCAAATATCTAGACATTTGTTACGATGTTATGGAGACCTTTGGAGACTAACAACACAGCACATATTGTTACTCTTATCAAAGACCATCTCAAAGCACTCACAGGGGACCCAGTTCTCCCACCGCTGTCCCACCTAGCTGGATCCTGCAAATGACTTGAGCATGCTTAACACCACTAATGGCTGGGCTGCTGTACTTGTAGTATCACAAGTGGACCATAAGCGTAGAGTTGGACATGAATTTAGTTTTGTTGTTTTTAGGGTGAAATTACAATACATTCTGTTGAGGTTAAACACTATATGAGACAATAGTATTGGTATATTCCCTACAGTAAATTCAAAAGATTTTGTCTTGTTTAAAACAACAGTAAATCATGTTTTAAAGCTCTTTTACAAAGTAGCACCATATCGTTTTCGTTATCATTTTCTACTGAAGCATGAATTTGAACGTTTCAAAACTTATGACATGTGTAAAACACGTCATTAAAACTTGTCTTACTTTTCCAGTGTTTTCAGCACCAATTATTTTATCTTTTTGCTCTTAGACTTTGTCGAAGCTTCCCAGAACCTCTTCCAGGAGGACCTAGAGGAGTTGGGTTTAGGATCAGGTCCCTTCACCTTCTCCTATCATGAAGCAGCCAGTTTGATGGACACATCAGCATTTCATTCACCTGTAAGTTTACCTCAGAGCCTTTCAGGGCCAGCAGCAACCCAAAGCATATGACTAATAAGCCGCCCCCAAAAAGACAGAAGAACACTTGGAGAGAGGTGCATGGATTAAAGTCAAGAGAACACACAAAAGGGATCACAATTAAACATGGACAGAAAGAACGGTCTCATGATGCATGTTTATGACTGTGTGTGCATCTGCAGACTTACGAATCAGAGTGCAGCTACAGCAGTGAGGAGATGGAGCAGTTTCAGACTGAGGTGAAGCAGCTGCAGACCCAGATGAAGCAGCTCAAGGTGAACTTGCTCTCTCTGACAACCTATCTTTATACTGTCAATACTCCTCTGCAATGAGCAAATCTGTTTCCGGAACCTCTTATCAGCTGACGTGCTTAGCTACAGTAAAGAGTTAAACAATTAAAAATTCACACCCCTCAAGCTTTTATCACAATTTGCCATGTTAAAGACTGGAAGGGATGGAGATCCTCTCTGTTACATTGTACTTTCATAGTGATGCCTCCAAAATTGCTTCCTATACAGAACATTTATGAACATTTTTTTCCTGACAATGATCTAATTTTTAACAAAACCAATTTACATGACTTATTGGCTGGTATTATTTCTGTGGCAAGTTGCCACAGAATAGATTTTAAGTTCATTTGTTGTCTACAGTTTCTTACCTTATTAGCTGTGTTTCTTCTGTTACGTATTAGCACAAAGATTTTACACCATTCTCCCATGGGGGCCCAAGTTTTTCCTGGGAATAATCACAGCTGGTAATCTTACAGTCTAAACCCTGTATATATCAATGGTTTCTGGAATGTCCTGAACACAAACATACTTGTCAATCTGATATGCAGTGATGATGTATAGGAGGTGGGAGAGCTTGGCAACGTTTGATAGATGCTGGTTTAGCACTGGATGATGATGGAGGTTATGTGAAAAAAATGTAGGAGAAAGGGGGTGCGTGGGTGGGTTCTGTGGGTACAGAGGTTCGGGGTCCTCTATGGGGGGGGACTTTTTGTTCTGCTGGAGTCTAGGGAAATTCTACTTGTTGTGGTGATATAGAAGTCTTTTTCTGGGTCCTTTGTCCTCCATGGTTCACCCTTATCTCAGGAGTATGCAGTTGTCCTTCAGACCGCCATCTTACTAGTTGTGGACTTTCTTGTCATCTTTTAAATGTGGCAGAGGCTGATGCACAGAATACAAAAAAGTTGAAAGTGATGAGTTGTACTACTGATTTATTAAGACAAAATCCATCTTTCTTCAAAAGATGCCTGCGTTCCTAGAAAATGTTGTTGATAAAGGTCACTTTGTCGAAAACTGGTAGAGACATCCCCCAGAGGACCTGTAGCTAGAATTGCAGCAAAAGGTGGTTCCACTGTATTGACTCAGGTGGGACGCTAAATGAAAATGTGTGCTGCACTTTTCTGTGTTTTATTTGTAAAATGTTTGATAACCATGTTTAATTTTCCTTTCAATTATTCTTCAGTTGTTCCAAATCCTGGTACTTAGTGCCTACTGTCCTGCATGTTTTTTGGTGTTTTCCTGCTGCTA
The DNA here is from genome assembly GCF_021462225.1 of Girardinichthys multiradiatus. Taxonomy (NCBI): domain Eukaryota; kingdom Metazoa; phylum Chordata; class Actinopteri; order Cyprinodontiformes; family Goodeidae; genus Girardinichthys; species Girardinichthys multiradiatus. Next base: position 1,840,548 of record NC_061817.1, on the reverse strand, counting down.
CACAGTTGACTTAAATGAATAGGTGATTAACAGCACCTGATAGCATGCTGAGAGGTAATACTATCCTTTGAATCGAGCATGCTGTGGGCTATAAGGTCCAGGCTTGAGAACCACTGCACTACTTTGTGGTGGACTATGACATAAACCCTTATAAAACACATGAAAGTTTGTGTTGTGTAATGTGAAAATATTCTGTTTTGCAAGGTGCTGTAAATGCAGTTCTCTCTGTAAAAAGCTCAACATACAAACTGAAGAACATTGCTTGACTGATTTGTTTCTTCTCTTGGCAGGTGATTCTGAAAGACATGGAACAGAGCAAAAAAAGCCTGGAGGAGGAGCTGCATAAGACATCAGAGGTGAGAGGGCAGAGAAGAAATTGCATATCCTGAGCTTAAAACCTATTTTAAAGCTGCTGACATGTTAAACCATATACTTGCAGAGTGTAATTTCCAACTAGTTATTTTCGATACATCAGAACAACACATGAAAACCTTAACCGCAACATACGGTGGTGAACTTTGCAGAAAGCCTGTTTGACTGTAGAGGAGAACTCCCGTCTGAAGAGTCGCTTGCAAGCAGCTGAGGCTGAGGCAGTGCAGCGTCAGGCCAACAGTGCTGAGCAGGACTATGAGGAAGTTATCCAGCTTCTAGAAGCTGAGATCAGAGACCTGAAGAACCAGCTGGCTGCCAAGAGGCAAGCCTGTGGACCAGAGGCTAAAGTGAGTCTGAAACCTCAATTTTCAGTCCTTAATTGGTAATCAGCATTACCAGTATGAACAACAGAATGGAGCTGTTGTTCATACTGGTAATGCTCACGGTAAGACTTTGGTCCTGAGGTATTACTATGTCTATTGGATCAGAAGACATTTTTTGTATCCTTTTCTTCATAAATCATCTGTCCATGTGTGTTTATAATGGCAACTCTTCAAAACCTCCTACAGTTTCTTTTAACATAATCACTCAGTCTTTTTACTGCCATTGAAGAACTAAAACAATGTGAAAAAGTCAATAAAAAGTTAGGCTGATGACGTTTTTTTCTGTAATACTTGGCGGTGGACTGAGAGAAAGGTTCTTACCATCTTGGCAGCGTCTTCCTGAGACAAGCTGAGTAAACGTTGGGTGGAAAACGGGAAGTAATCCAAAAAACATGTAAATCCAGGTTGTCAAAGGAAATTTAATAGTCAATGTAAATCATATAATCCGATAAAAATAATAATATCCGATATAGGAGAACTAGAGATCCAAAAATGCAAAAGAGAAAAAAACATAACCAAAAATGCTTATAATAAACTGGAATTCCAAAGATTTGATATGAAAATGGTCTCAGTCCGGATTCCAACAGTCTACCAACCAAGTCCTCCAGTTTTCACAATGTAATCTGCAGCCCAAAAGCTTCCCAATTCAGAGCCCTTAATACTTAACACTAAAAAGGTTGAAAGCATGAATTTGATTCCATGGCTCTATTCCAATCTAGTTGATAATAATAAATAGAGCTGAGACACCTATCAGCATTATTTAAATTCTAACTATTGTTTTTACAGAAGATTCTTTATCTTTATCATAAGATGTCCCTACCTTTATCAATTTCCATAGTTGAAGTAGTTTCTATGGTGGGTGTTCATTGTAGCCATAAAATTCATCCAAATCAGAGGAGGTTGTATGCAGTTGTAGATGCAGATGCATTCTACTGCATCCCTAAAGGGCCTTTACCGGCATCTTTCAGTTGATGGGGTTCTGATCAACTAGTTACCCAATCCTTATGTAAGATTCGATAAAGAGGAGAGAAGTGGCGTGATCTAGGATCCAACCCTCTCCACATCCTTATCACATAATACCCTGTCCTTATAGCAGGCCACACCGCCACATTCTTCAGGTCTTCTCAAAGTACTATCTGTAGTTGTAGTCTTTCCAGGGGTTTGAGTCTGTTTTTCTATGATGATGGTGAGATTTGCTCCTACTTAGTAAACACATATATATGACACAAAGATCATTGTCACCTTAGCCATACCGGTAGAGTTTGGTCTAGTGTGCATGTCTATTCATTTGGCTATGGGTGCCAATGGGGACCTCACCTTCAAGATCACAAAATATTCTCTTGTTTTTTGCTTTTGCCTCACTTCACGGCTGCCTCAAGCGTCCATACACATTGAATAGTTATACAAATTTGTTCCTAACATTCCCGCTTCTCTGGGAACGTCACACAGATCCACCAGTGAGACAGTTTGGTTCTATATTACCTGCATCAACTGCACCCAGGCTGTCACGTCTGAGGGTCCTTCCCATCCTTTTCTGTGTGTTTCATACTTCACATCTTCAGATAGCTGGTCACAATTTAAAGTTAACCTATTGAAATACCCTTCTTCAGTAGTCTCGATATATCGTCAAGTTGTGCCAGCTGTGCAGAGGCTTCCCTGGTCCAAGTTCTTCAATCCCCTCCTGGCACCAGTTGAGGGCAACGAGGGGAAGTCTAGTAGATGCTATCCATGTGGGGGCGTCCCGGGTCCCTCGAGAGCTAGAAAAGCCTTCTGCGATCTGTATCCAGTACGACAGTGAAAGTGACATACAGCCGAGGAGACCAGAAAGGAAGTCCTTGCAGTGCCACGGCCACCCCCTCCTTGCCCTACAGACTTTGCTTTGTGTGTATTAAATCCCTCCTTATATGTTAATCATGCTATCAACTCATAAATATGCTTAGAGCACTGCTGATAGTGGCGTTTTTTGGGGTTTTGTTGGGGAAGAAGGACGATTACAAATCCCTCACAAAAGGGAATTAAAGAGCTTTTGCTAGTATTTTGGGGAAAATAACTTGTCAACCTTTTCATATAACCATTTGATTCTTGTATCCGATTACCTTATTCTAATATAACTTAATCCTTTTTGATCACATTTTTATTTCATACACAAAACTTCTGGGAGTTTTTCTTCTTTTTATTTGGTGTCTTTAACTTTAAATTCTGAGTTTCTGACTGCTTAAATAATGAAAGGCACGTGCTGAGTTTTAAAGGGGTTTAGTTTAATTCCCTCCTGGAGTCACATGATAGGTCTTCAGCAGGGGACAAAGGGGAACTGTCTGTAAAGGATATCAGAGTAGAAAGGGAGACAGTCTTGAAATTCTGGGATAAACCTAAATAAAACTGTTTCCTAAATAAAACAGACACAGAGTACCCTTGCTAGAGTTATGATAATTCTGGTTCTGATCTGAAAGGGTTCCTATATCCTGCTCACTTTTCATGGATATTTTATTATTTTCCAGGGTCTTAGCCTTAGATTAGCCTTTTTATTATTTGATTAAAAATCACATCCACTTTAGTAAGATTGCTTGGGATTATTGCCCACCTAGCATAGCTAGTAGAATCTCTGGAGTAGGATAAATTGGTGTCAACTGCTGGACCTTTCAGAATCAGCTGATTAACCACAACATACAAGGGTTAAATTTGACAACAAAGCATAGTTAAATAGGGTCAAAGACTGGTTGATTGAACACCGGTTCACTCCATTGGTCTGAATCCTTGCAAATCCCACTATGTCACAAAGACTATTCGAGGCAAAGTGATAATCTGGCATTCACCACAGATGTAAACATCAGTCATTTTCACCGACTTACTGGTCATCCCTTTAAAATGATGTCTTGTCTTCTCTTATGTGGTGCCAGGACAAACCGGCAACACTCATCCTGGTCCTTCCCACTGAACTGTACTTGAATAATCAGTCCAGTTTTACCAGTGGAGCATTTCTCCACAGAGATTTCTTCTAACCAAAGACAACCTTCACCTTAATTGGAGCAATGGAACCACTGATGTCTGAAATTTTAGAATGGATGTTATCTACCAGCAGAGTTACAGAACAGAGTGGATCACAAAGTTGTTAAATGCTTAGGTGCACTGTCCTTTAAAAAAGTTTTTTTTAAATGACTAATTAAATAATTTGATGGAAATTACGCTTTAAAAGGACAAATAGGGCCACATTCATTACAAAAACCTTCGAAATGTTCAGTACCTAGCTGATGATCAAGTCAAAAATAGGTAACCATTTGTTTGTTGGCTGTTTAACATGTTGAATCAAGCCAACATTTTTTAAGTGTATCACAGTTTGTTTGCCTCTGTGTCCTGGGGTTTGTTAACATGGATGTTGAAGTCTCCCACAATGATTAAACACTCGTAATTAACACATATCACAGATTGATTGAAATCATTGAAACAGTTTGAAACAGTTTGTTTTGGGTTTTAGAGGCCTGTAAACGTTCATAAACATGGCTCGAGCAGGACCCTGTCACTGTACAGCTTAAATAGTCGAAACAGTCAGATTTACCCAAGAGCACTTTTTTCACTTTAGTGAATCTTGAAACAAGGTGGCCACCCCTCCCCCTCTCCTATGCTCCCTGATCTCATCTAGAAAATTGTTATTGGGAGGTGTTGACTCTATCAGTGTAGGTGTCTCACTATGTTCTTCTAACTATATTTCTGTTAAAAGCATTACTTCAAGATGCTCATTGATTAAAAATGATTTTTCTGACACAGATCTAATGTTTAATGTGAATTAGTGGCTGGTATTATTTCTGCAGCAAGTTGTGCTTGACAAGGAGTGGATATTA